>NC_056733.1:1307709955-1307834955 GCF_019279795.1 Protopterus annectens
GATCACGCGATAGGAACCCATATATCTCTCTCTCTCTCTCTCTCTATATATATATATATATATATATATATATATATATATATATAGATGTATATCTATATTGTTATATATATATATATATATATATATATATATATATATATATATATATATATATATATATATATATATATCTTCGGCTTTTCCAGGTTAGGGGTCGCCACAGCAGATCACCTGTCCTTTCATAATTGGCAATGGAGTTTTACAGTGTTGAGTTGCCAGCTCAGCACCCAACCTTCCACAGAAGGCACACACACACGCACACACTCACACCTAGGGCCAATTTAGAGTGTCCAATCCACCTACTGCATGTCTTTGGGACGTGGGAGGAAACCGGAGCATCCGGAGGAAACCCACGCGACCACAGGGAGGACATGCAGACTCCGCACAGAAGGCACCAAGGCACCCCAGCAGGGAATCGAATTAGAGAAGATATATATATATATATATATATATATATATATATATATATATATATATATATATATATATATATATATATATATATAGACACACATACATGCATCTGCATATATAACTACATTTTCCCTACTGTTGAATGACTGTGCTGTATATGTTTGAGAAAACATCTTATTTGTTTATGTCTTAAATGGCTTAGTGGGAAATCATTTTCGCTATAGTGTGTAGGGTCCTGGGTTTAAGACTTGTAAGGGCTGATTATTTTGTTGCTGGGCAGAACAGGGGCTGTTGAAGACAGAGTGATTATGGCACTTCAAAGCAGTTGTAAGTGGGTTTGTGCAGAGTTGCGCAGAGCTAAGCGATGCTTACGTGAGCTCAGCTTTGCTTATGCCTGCTTACGGTTGCTTAAACCTGCTCTAATTTCAAATAAAGAAAAGAAAACAGGGAAATAGGAAAGTGGTGAAATTGGTGCAAGCAGGGGGACAAACAAGAGGAGAAACAGGTAGGGATGTGCAGGACGGGTGTAGGAAAGGGCCATAGCTCTGCATTTCTATGGCAGCAACAGCTGCTTTCAATGTGGACAATTTAGAATATGGAGCCTCACACCCTACGGGGAGGTGTGTGGGCATCATACAATACAGATGATTGGTAGGGTTAGATTGTGTGATGGGTACATGTCTCTGTGTGAAATGCAGAGCTATGTATGGGACGTGATTTTTTTTTGGGGACAGATGCCCTTTTTTTTTTAAGGTGAGAGTGGGATGTTAAGGAAGGATTATAGGTAAGTGTGATGAGGGAGGTTTGGTTGGAGAGGTTCCATTTGCAGATATACAAGACAGCAGACAGGGGTGATGTATGACACATGGGGGGTAAAAACCATGACAGGGAGGGTGGTTGGGAATCCGGGGCTCATGAGCCCCCCAGATGGTAATAGTGGTACTGATGTCCCCACCCAATGGCATTCACCACTACTCTTATACAGCCCTGAAGGTGGCTGTGCTGGGGGCTGGGCTGGAGGGGCCACCTCCTCCTCTAGTTGCACCAGCCTGCCCCCCACCTGGCACAGGCAGTCATCCAGCTCCATCTGGAAGACATTGTGCACCATGCCATAGACCTCAGCCTGGGTGACAACCTCACTGCACCCACTTGCAGGGGGGTTAGCCCCGTCCCCTGCAAGTTCCACCCGAGGGAAGTGCAGGACCAGCAGATGAGGGAGGTCTGGGTCAGGTCCCAGACATGCTGGGACCCATTGCCTTGGCCAGGTGGGTGGGAGAGGCGGATCCGCTGGGATCTGCCTTCCCATATGTGCTATGGTGAGGAAATTAACAATGAATATTGATTAGTCATGCACAATGCATTACAATATTAGTTAAAATAGCATGCATGGATATTCCCATTTACCCAAAAAAGTGCAATTATAACAGTGCCATAGCAAACAGAACCCATGCATATATGGAATGACATTCAGGGTTGCAACAGCATGCCTGTTAGTGGTATGTCAGGCAGGCAATAACAATGATTATTCAAGAGGGAACATTAGTATGCACACAGTTTAAGCAATGATAAACCAAATGGAACAATGGTCCCAACAGTAGAGGTTTGTTTAGGAACATACCCATGTTGGTTTCATTGTGATGGTTGGATCAGTTGCGTGGTGGGGGTTGACAACTGCTATCAAGTATATTTATCAGTACACTACTATTCACTAATCTACATTCTGAACACACTTACACTCTACCTGGGCCATGGGGCTGCTACAGCATACCAACAGCTGTAGCTATCAATAGAGCAATTGTACCCTTATTTTAGTTATACACATCATACCTGCTTCTATACCAATTTCTTTACCTGTGCACCCTGTGCAGATAAACTGTGTACACAATACATTGCTGTTTCTACACATATTTCAGATTCACATGTTAGTTGCAGGCCTTGGAGTGTGTGTTGTGCCTTTGACATATATCTACTGTGACATTCTCTGTGTGCGGGTTTCTTGGCAACTGGGGAAACTATCCGTGACAGCATGACACTTGAGGAGCTTGTTTGGGCCAGGCTGCAGAGTGTGGATGTCTAGCTTACATCTATTTGTATGACTGTGGCTGATCAACACAGCAATTGTACACCTTTCATAGTTATACACATCATACTATTATTTCTATTCAGATTTCTTTAGCTGTGTGCACTCTATGGAAAATATATATGCTGCAGTACATTACCTTTTCTATTCAGATTGTACTTTACAACTGTAGAACCAGACTGACATGTTAGTGGTGGTCCCTGGATTTGAACAGTGGTGTGTGTGCAAAATTGAACTACAGGCCTAGTCCTTCTCAGACTGAGCTAATGGGGAGGTGTTGTGTGTTGCTTGTGACATTTCTATCTGGTACATATTTTTGTGCACAGTACTTTTATTATGACATGTTGCATTATTTGTTTCCCATTTTCAGTAAAAATTATGCATACACAACATACATTGGTGTCACTGTTTGCGAAATGTGCACATTAGCTGGATTGCATGCTTGACTGTTTTACAACTACATACTGAAATTTAGATTCCTGAGTACACAGTGTAGCTTTTAAGTCTGCACCTGTTAGCCTTATACATTTTTCAGTACATTCACAGCTACATATAGATGAAATTAAAAGGTTAACACAGGACAATGCTGCCAGAGAAACAAGTAAAACACATTCTGATGGACATATGTACTGTTGCATTTTTTCAGTTATTTGACATGCCCATTCTAAAGTATGCAGACAAGCAGTGCTAAATCAATTCACCTCAGTTAATGCATTCTGCAGAACATACACATTTCTATTTTTCAGATACAAGTGAGATGACACACACTAGTGTTTGGGATCATCTTTATTAGTTTTAACATACATATCTGTGTACAACTCTGAAATCCACAATTACTATTCCTGCATGATCTGCACGGGGGAATGCTGTTCATTTCTAAGTGTTACAGTAGCCCTGACATGGCACTTTTTTGGCAGGTTCACTCAGACACACTCATACATATTCTAATATTCCTCTCCTGCATATTGTACCTTGTTTGCTACTGACATCTGTATTACACAGCAGCTGGGGATACTCCATGGTAACGCTGGCACCTTGACACAGGCATTTATTCCTGACTTTTGCAGCACAATTATATACACAGGCAGTATTACCATTACTATATTTTTAATTTCTTACTGCTAATATTAGGAGGTATTTTGTACTCACCATACTGCCAATGCAGCTGAGCCAGTCACTGGGCATGAGCCTCAACATTCTGGGACCTCTCTGCAGCAGCTGTATGAGAAGACATTACACATTAATCACACCTGCACAGTCACAAGTTGAACTTCTTGCATACTTAGTTAGAGATACATAAGACTGCATACTTACAGACAGGTGGGACATCCTGTGCTCGGGCTTCTTGGATCCACTGTTCCAAGAGTGCACCCCTCCTTTGTTTCAGTTCACTATGGTGGTAACATACCTGCTCACCAGTCCAGGGTATGTCAGTGGCACTGGTGAGATCATGTGCAAGCTGGTCCCAGGCCTCCACTTTGTACAGGGAGCCCAGGTTCTGGCTCTGCAGCAGCCTGCCATCATGTTTTTTTACTAAGAGCCTAATCATGACCCTGGAGTCCTGGATGCCCCAACGTTGTCCTCGGAAGTGAACACCTCCACCGACACCAGACATTTTGGTCCTGCTGTGAGCAATCCCAATTGGTTATAGCTGTATTCCCACTTGTGCTGTTTACATAGGGCAGTTTTCCCACACTTTTTCTTGATGGGCAGTTTTAATATGTTGAACTATGCTTAGCTCCACTCAAATTCGCATAGCAATGCTTAAACCAGGTAAGCACAGCTGAAAGCCGGTAAGCAATGCTTACACTAGCAAAGCATTGCTTAAATCTATTTTTTCATTACATTTATAAAGTAGTTTTTACAGTTATGTTTTACATATTCCCACCCCTACTGTGCTATATATGAGCCATATAATTGACATCTATCATTCAAATTCCTTAAAATTTTTAAAATAAATTGGCAGAGAGGGGATTCCAACCATGCATAGTCTACATGCTAGACCATGGCAGTACCCCTACGCTACAGCCACTTGATGATGTTTTGTATCACAGTAGCACTTGCCTATCATTTTCAGGATTTCAGCCAGACTAAGCATAGTGGCGTGTCATGCAAACAAGCTGTGCACCGCTTACATTTTGGATTTATTTGATGAAAAAAATAATTTTTTTGTATTTTTATTGTTTTCCTCTTGCCCTACTGCTTCCATGCATGTAGGGCAAAAGTGCATACATTCGGGGGTGTGCACTTGAAGGCTGCTGCCTTCTAGGTGTTTGTGTTTTTTTTCAATGTTAGTTACTTACATTTCAGTCTCAGCGGACACTGGTTTCGTATATAATATTAAAGCCAGGCTCTAATATTATATACAGTGACACTCGTCTGTGTCACAAAGTGCCATATGGCACTTTCTGAGCGAAGGGGGCATGTTACATGTGCAGGCATTGCTGACACACGCCCCCTGTGCTCATTTCCTGGTTTGTGTCCATTTAGATTAAATAGCAGCACGCCTTCATGCATATGCAAGGCGCACTGCTATTATAAACAGACACAAACCTCTCTGTGCAAGAATAGTCTTATTCTTGCCCGGAGATTCGTGAAACCTGGGGTTAGTAAATTAAAATATAAATATAACAATTGTGTGTTTCTTCATAAAACTTTGGCTGTTTATAAACTGTCAAATGTATGAAAGTATCATAAACTGTCAAATGTATGAAAGTATCAGAACATTCACCAAAAATTCTCTTTAAAAACACTTCTCAAAAATGTGAACAATTCATTGATAACATGAAAATAAATAATTAGTGAATAAACAGGTAAGTAAAATTAATAAATAAATACAAGTAAGTACCTTCACTAAAAACAAATCAAAATATGTTAAAAATTTCATAATAAACAACTCAGTCATAAGTGCATTCTTTATAAGTAAATAAATATGAAACCGGACCTCGAACAGCTATGTCAAACATGTCCATTCACTGCCTATAACTAATATATGTGTATAATACAAATAAATATACACATATAAGTACATATATAAAGAGATATTCAAAGAGCGCATGTGTTTTATAATTTAGCTGCTCTCATATGTGAAACAGTCTTTAGTGAAACAGTCTCATTGAAACCAGGAGGCATTGTGGCTGCCATCTAATTTCTTTTTACTTGAAAGTGCTCATATTCTGTCCACCTCTAGGTGACTTGTGGACTTTTTCCAGTACAAAAAATAAAAATGTTTTAAAACTTATATATGACTGGGATTGCTTAAACAAAGCATTATCCATATTTTTTTTGTTTTTGATATCTCTAAAGTGTTCATAATTACATGCATATAATTGCCTTCCAGTTTTCCCAACATATAATGCCAAACAGGATGATCAACTGGACAAATAAACTACCCCTTCACTTTTACAATTACAATATTCTGAACAGGGTATAGATCTCTCATAACATGGACCTAACACATAAGGCATTTCCCAAATGTAATGACAGTATTAACAACAGCCAAATTCTGCCATTTTCTTTCCTTTGTTGGACTTATAACTTTGCTTCCTACTGGATTTCTCAAACAAATTTTTCAATTTAATGCCTTTCAGGTGTGAGAAAGTCAGTCTATCACATAATAACTGATTATTTTCATCGTAGTACAGCATATTGTTTCAGTGTTTAATTATTGTGCCCTGAATACATTTCCTATAGTTATTGCTTGTGTTGGGTATAATCGTGGCCTGATAAAGAGTGCCTAAACTGTATATAATTACTTATTTTTGCTTTGCTTTTTTTGCAGCTAACAGAACTAAACTTAATATGTCTTCACTATGTCTAGGCAATTCAGATCCTGTGTCCAAGCACAAAAGAATAATTTTCTTAGTTAGAGCCATTTGCTTACCCAATATTTTTAATTTTTATAATTGGTCCTGTAAAAAATGTCTTTCAACAGTGGTTTAAAATCCATATTCCTTCTTGGCCAGAACAACATATCTGGGGGTGACACCTCTTAAAAAAAGTCTTAGTAACTCTGCCCATTTCATTATTAAATACATTATCATGACGAACTGGCCTAGAAATTCTAATGAATTGCCTTTTACCACATTGGCCTTTTGTCAACCAAGAAGATTACTAGTAAAGTGCATATAGGAAATTGAAAAGGTAGGCGTCCTATATACTTTCATGCAGAAGGCCTTCTAAACTTAATTTTTGCATAGCAAAAATGTCTAAATAATTTATTTTGTGGTTGGATACAGTGTAAGCAAATTTTTAAAAAATTCTTCAAGTTTATTGCCGACACTGGTCCATAAAATAATTATATCAACCAAATACCTAAAATACTTCAGGATATACTGGTTAAATTCAGAATTAAAAACAAAATGCATTTCCCAATAAGCTAGAACTACCTTAGCATAACTGTGTGCACAAATGGCTCCCATTGCAACACCTGACACCTGATAATAAAATTCACCTTCAAAATAAAAAAAATTGTTCTCCAACACACATTGCATAAATCTTCAATAAGTCTTAAATTGGGACTGCTTAAATTAGAAACATTGGTAATGGTGTTGATAAACCATCCCATCCCAGTTTCTGTAGGCATCACTGAAAACTAACTCATAACATCCGCAGTAACCAAGAGAACCCAACTGTGATATATTCTTGGGAACTTCAGAAAAAAAGTATCATGAGTCAATTAAGATGTGGGGGATATCCTTCAAAAGGTGATTCAGGTAAAGATCAATACATTTAGCCAATGGTTCCATCTTGGAACCTGAAGCTAATACAACAGGACAAAATAGTGAGTTGGTAATATCTTTGTGTATTTTAGGAATTCCAAAGACAGCCAGGATAATGGGATTTTTAACTTAAAAAAATATAATTTCAAGTCAAATAACTGCTGAAATATCAAATTATCCAACATAAAATAAATATTTTCATATGCAGTAAACACTTAATTTTTGAAAACCCTAGTGAAACAAGAAATATCATCTAATAAAATGTCCACCCTTAATACATATTCTGTAAAATTCATCAAAACTTTCCCACTCCTTGTCAAATTTTATGATCCAAATGGATTTGTCAGTTATCAATTAATTTAAATAAATTGTCTTCTCCTTAGTCATATTGTAGGGAACATAACTTCTCTTGTCTATACAAAAGCTCTTAGTAAATCCATCTCAACTGCCTTATCAAAAAGACAAAAAGTCATGTGTAAAGGCAGATTAAATGTATGCTTTCTCTGTAAAGTGCCACCACGTGAAATATAGTTTGGGTTGTTTCTAAAAAATAATGTTAAAGTCAATTTATGAACAAAAAACTTGAACTCCAATCAAATCAATACATTTCAGTCTGGATGTAGAAACAATTGAAAACCCTTAAACCTCACTCCTCCTCCCAGTGGACATTATTCTGTATATATTCTTGCCACATTTTCCATTTATGTCTATGCCATTTGCCTCTACCCTTTTCTAATGATGCCTGTTCCAGGTCTTTTATGATATTCAATACTTCAAATACAGTTGGTTTAGAATTTGATTTTCATTGCTTTAATTTTGCAGCTAGCAGAACTAAATTTAATAAAGCTTTACTATGTCTAGGCAATTCAGATCCTGTGTGTACACAAAAGAATCATTTCCTTAGTTAGAGCCATTTGCTTACCCAATATTTCTAACAGAATAGTACTCATTATGTTCCAAGTCACTGCTTTCATCCCCATCACACCTCCAACATTTGCCATCTACCTGTGGAAAAATTCTTTGAAGTCTGCATGGGGTATAAAAACAACTATGCAAACACCTCTAAGCATAACTTCTAAACTTTATGGACTTAGCTGCACACTTGGAAGCCATACATATGTCCTCCGATTGTTCCCTTATAAATTACTTTTCCAGTCTTTCTCTCCAGTCTTGTCTAATGTTCTCTGATTGATTCTTAGAGTTACCATTATGTCTCAGGACAGAAGTGTAGCTTCACTATACTACGCTGATCTTTACATGGAAAGTGATCTGCTTATTATAGTTAGATCTATGCCCCCCCCCAGCTCTTCCATTGAAGAGAAAAAAAAAAAAACACAACCAGGAGGTCAGATTCATGACACGCTCCCCCCTCCACTTGCTCTGGCTATTTAGATTTCATTTTTGTGCCCTGCTCAGCCCTGCACCAACCTTATTTCAGTATGTTTCATTAAAATTTTATTTTAAACTGTAGCAAACTGTTCGGTAGAGTTTATACCCTGCTTGCATAGAGTGCTACAGCACTCAGGTTTTAGTTAAAAAAAAAAAGAAAGAAAGATTTTTTTTTTACTTTTTTACTTTTAAACTGTACCAAACAGCATTCTACAATGTAGCAAGCATTTGCTGCAGTTTAGACTACACACTGAGAGATTCAGCACCAAGGTTTGACTGCAAATAAAACACCGGCTTTTAAAATCAGATATTTGATTAAAGAAAAAATAGGATTCACCCATCACATTCCCACCAATGATTTGCACCTGGGGCAGTTGCCATCTCACTCCACTCTAGCTATGTTACTGCCTCAAGGTTTCTCTCAGGAAGATTTATAGATTATATTTAATGTTTTAGTATATTTAATGTTTTAGGATTTCTAAAAATACTAAAAAAAAAAGAAGAAAAGCATTTAATAATTCTTTAACATGTAATCCGGGTAATGTTAATAGCATGGGCAACAAATACAAGCTTTTTTATTGTTATTTGGTTAGTCACCTCTTTATTTTAGTTTCCCTGACTATAATTGCTATAAGTGTAGCCAAGACAAATCTTAAGGGGGTACCATTATGCTGTTGGTTCATAGTTTTATTCTATCTTTAGTAGTACTTTTGGATGAAAATTTAATTATTATTGCAGATATTTTTTTGAATCCTGACACAATTAGATTTGTGTTTGGTTACAGTAGGCCTAGTAAGGATAAGGATGGCCACATACAGTTTAAACAAATTATTGATTAATATCTTAATCACATGAAAGTATTTCTTCTAGGAGATTCTAATTATCCTTATATTACCTGTGAAGACCTTAGCACATTCAATTAACGTGGCAAGCCATTTTTTTGGATTTATTGAATTTCCATTAATTAACACAAGATGTGGAAGAGAAAACAAGAGGCAATAATATTTTAGATTTAGTGGCTTCTAATATTACTATTTTAAAGGTTGGGCCTCTTTTAGGAAAATGTGATCATAATTCTATTATTTTTCCTTATATAACCTAATTCTTTATAAAATACTATTAACAGATTTTATTTAAGGCTATTAGATTTTGAAAATGTCAAAAAAGAAAATTCTTCAGGTCAATTGGAATACCATTTTCATGGATAGAAATAATGATTATGGTTATGGTATACTCCAAGCTGCGGTGGTGATGCTGCGGTAGCGTTGTCGCCTCACAGTAAGACGTTGTCCTGTTCGATTCTCAGCTAAAGCGTCTTCTGTGTGGAGACATGTGTGAATGGGTGTACCTTCATTGAAGTTTGTGCATCAGGGCTGGCTACTCGGTATGTAAAAATCTACTGCCAATCACTGGAGGACCGGAGTTCCGCTGTGGCGATCCCTAACTGGGAAAAGCCAAAAGATACAACAACAACAAAGTTATGGTATACTCCAACAAGAATTAAAGAGAGGGATGGAGTCCAGTATTGAATTATGTCAAAAAACTTGCTATCAAAAACTACCTTAATGGTGGAGCAGAAGACTAATAAAACTTTATAAGAAGAAGAAAAAAAAAACACTTCCACATATATAAAAAACTGCCATCCTCACAAAATTAAACACATTTACTAAGAATTTATAGAATCTTCTTAAAATTGAAAAGGCAAAGTATGAAATACAGTTATCCTTAACAACAAATCTAACAACCTACAATTAATATATTAATTTCTTTACAAGAAATAAAAATCGCACTTCATTGATCGAATTTAACAAAGAAGTTATTACTGACACTGACAAGATTGTGGATATTTTTAAAAATAATTTCTCCAGTACTGATGGAAATATGGGTATTAGTGAAGACTTGATAAAAAATTGAATGTGCGCTGTAATTTCTCAGAAATAACTCAAGGTATGATTTGCAAATTGTTTAAGAGAATCAGAAATAATACATCAATGGGCCCTGATAATATACCAGCTATTTTGATTAAAAATGTGGGAAGTACTGTAACACCCATATTAATAAATATTTGAATAAATTAAGAATGAAATTAAAAACACCACAAAGCATATGGACTGTGCCGCAAAGTCCAACTTCACAGGATAAAATAACATACTAAGTGCTTTCATCCATATCTGGACTTTATCAGAATATAAGGAAATCATGTTAAAACACTCAATAAATACTAAAACCAAAAACCTTCCAAAGTATTTCATTGGATAATAAGTAAATTAATACCTAACTAAAAAATAATGAAATGCATACGCAAGCCTGACAGAATTCTTAAAGTGATACTAATCATTTTAAAACTGACCAGGGCAACAGTTATTAAACAAAAATATATATATAAACATCAGTAATCTATTATGATTATTATTATTATTATTATTTCTTAAGAACCACTGATATTTTTATGGATTACTCATGCTTAAACTAAATGTAGCAAGCACACAGCGGGTGCTACAACACTCAGGTTTAACTGTAAATACAATCTCAACTTTCAAAATCCAGTATTGCATTAAAGAAAGGTCCAGATTGGCTAATCATGCCCTCCTAACACTTTGCACCTGGGGCAGTTGCCCCTTTTGCCCCACCCTAGCTATGCTTCTGGTAAAATATTATACAAGGCAGAATTGCAGACAGCAAAATGTCATAGATTTGGTCAAGATCTACCAAACAAGACTAACTGACTCTACATTGGTCTCATTTCCAAATATATATTTTTTGCTTGTCATTTTTATTCCTGCAAAAAGGGTTACATCACTTATTTTTTCACGCAAAAGAAAAAAGCTAAGCAGTAAATTATTTTTCCATATTCAAACCTCTACATGCAATGGGCCAATTACTTATTTGTATAGTAATGACTTTCTTTGAAGAGGCTTGTAAATGCATTTAAAGCCATTTTTTCTGGAGTATAAATACTAGTATGACTTAATTGCAAACAATTAGGTCCTAACCAAAATAATGCAGAAAGTAACAAGTTGCAATTCAGATACAATTTCATAATTTATTTTCCTCTCCCTTTTTTCTTTTTCATTTACAGAGGATGGTTACCAGGTTACATGCAATTTCAGGTGACACAAGATACCCATAATGCTGAGTTCACACAGCGTAAAGTGAGCTTTGCCAATGTGCCAAAATTCTGAAATAAGAAAGAAATGTATCACATTTTTAAATATTTTCTACCCTGGCACCAAATTCACCTCTGGGCTACTTAATGAGTACTAGTCACAAAGACATCTACAATATCTGTGGTTTAAACTCCTACATGTCAGAAAGAGGAAAAAAGAAGTTAAAGACAAAGTAGCGGGTGTCTCAGTTTCAAAAAGCTGGGAATTATCTCTTAGTGAAACCAGAAAACTAGAAAACAATTTCCACTAAAGTACATGCTCAAACAGTACTCGTAAGTGATGGTTAAATGTGAGTGCAGCGCTCTTTCCTTTTCCCTGGAGAGAAACAACATATCAGTAAATAACAATAATAATTCTCATTAACTTTGCTGTATTCATTTAATTTCTTTAGCCTTTACATCATTGCTTTATTTTACTTTAAAATGTAGCTACAATATTTCTAGAAAAGGGGCTTTTAGCTACATGTCTCTTAATCATGAAAGTCATTACTGTTGATTTAAATAAGGAAGACGAACCATGATATTCCACTTTTTAAAGGTGAAGAGACAAACTACACATAGTATTTAACAGTTTAAGCACTCTATGATTATCATCAGAAATATACTGTTTCATTCTGATGGCCACATTTTGTCAAAGAATTGCATGATAAATAATCATATGTTAGCAAATCTACAGCCTGAATCATGTAAGTTGTTACCAAAGGTATCATATACCTCAGAATTGTTAACAGAGAGGCTGCAAATCTCCAGGCTCACTATATTCCAACATTAGAAGCAAATAAATCAGCAATTGAACTAAAGGATTCTAAGCATTGCTGATTTTATAAGCACTGTAATACCTTTCCAGACATTAAAAACCCTAAGACGAAAGGCAGTTTTACACAAATCAACTCAGACAAAACCCATTGATTGTTCTATAATGTAGTATGTGTATTGAAAAGAAAACCAAATAAATGAGTATTTGTTTACTTATAAACCATTTGTCTCTCTTTAGAAACTTCATTAGAATTCCACTCAGAGTGTTCTGATGGAAACCTCAGGAAAAAAGTATTAATTATTATACCATGGCCCCCCATTAATATTCCAAAACATGCATGCTGATTGGTCAGCGTGCACATTGTAAATCGGAGTTATAGTAAAGTTAAAAGGTCATGTCTCCCGGACTTTTTCCATTAGTATAACTTTTTTTACAGCAACGGAGAACGCAAGATCTCCATTGCTGTTTACAGCCTGTCTCGCTATGTTAAACGAGTTTAACTTAGCGAGACAGCTTTTAAAAAAAGCAACGGAGCATCTCTGTTGCTTTTTTTAAAGCTGTCTCGCTATATTAAACCTATTTAACATAGCGAGACAGTTTGTAAAAAGCAACGGAGATCTTGCTTTCTCCGTTGCTTTTTTCAAAACTGTCTCGCTATGTTAAAAGGGTTTAACATGGCGAGACAGCTTTAAAAAAAGCAACGGAGACTCCGCTGCTTTTATTAAAGCTGTCTCACTATGTTACACCCATTTAACATAGCAGAACAGTTTGTAAAAAGCAACGGAGATCTTGCTTTCTCCATTGCTTTTGCCCACAGCTCTGATGTACTGCGTAGGCATACGCAAGCGCAGTACATCAGAACTGCCGCAGAATACCAGACAGCTGCGGAAGGGCAGCAAGGAGGCATTATAGAATGCCATTATTTAAGAAAAGTAATTATTATTTTTTTTTTAAGTAATGTCATTGTATAATAGCAATAACCCACTTCTGGGTGTGGGTAATGCTGGATTTACCCATGGTTGGCTTTGTTTGGTCCCTCGGGCTTCACCCTCGTGACCAAACCACGCTAACCGTGGGTAAATCCAGCATTACTCACACCCAGGCATGGGTTATTGCTATATTAAATCATCTGCAAGATAAATATCCACCTCAACCATATGCCCCTGAGAAAGTTCACAACTATTTTATTTCTCTTCCTGAAACAATGCTGATTATTTGCATGACAGTGACTCTATTTTGTTTTATTTTTTCTTATCATAAAATGGTTTACCTCTGTTGCAGTTTATCACCCGTCAAAGAGTTATGCATCAGCTTTGATCAACATAGTCAAAACAACCTGACAAAAAACAATTCAAAGTATAATTATTGCAATACAGATAGCTTCATAAAACCCTATTTAAATAAAGTCTCATCTTTCCACGCAGTTTAACACAATTATATCCACAATGGAGAAGGGCAAATTTGTTCTGAAATCTCTTTAAAAGTAATTTAGTTTGAAGCCCTGTTCATTATGGATCACAGAGAGACAGTCACAATTGTTTTGAACTTTGAATAGACTGTTCTACTACTGACCTTACGGCTAGTTAGGTTACTACTGAAGCCTGCATTTGGGAGTCCCTGGAGGTCATCTTTTATCCACAAGCTCACATCTTGACAAATCTACATTTTTGTTTTGCTTAATCATAGTGTTACAACACTTTTGGCATTTAAAGTGGCATGTGCTGTACATACTTGCAAAGGAAATGACCCCACACTCAGAGTGACTAAAGTTTATATAAGCACTACAGAACGATTAATATATGAAATTATGCACCAACTTTCAGCACTTAAAAGTAAAAAGCAGGAAGTTTTACGCAGTTGTGAAAATGCATTGCCCCAGAGTCTTGCAGAGCCTGTTTGTTAATAACAACTCTTTAAATTCAAGTACATAAACAAAGTCCCTTCATATTGACCAACAGAGAAACAAAAAGGAAATAATTCAGTGCCTTTTGGAGAAAACAATGAGGTCGACTAAACAGCAAACACAGCATGACTGTGAATAAACCTGTAATTTAATTTTAAAACAGGTACTGAACTTTTACTGTTACCTGCCATAAATAAACACTCACAAAAATCACTGATAAAGACAAGATTCAGGATCAAGTGACACTCTCAAGTACTTTTCCATTCACAGAATTTTCAGCAACAGTATAATATTCAAATAAAAATAAACTTATAAATTCTGCAAACTTTCACCTTCTGGGGTAGGTTTACACCCTTCTGATTGATAATGTCTAACCCAGTTATTTGCCTGAACTTTGAAGACATGAAATACAATTTATTTTTCAAGGAAGAGGAATGTGCAGGCTGAAAAAGACATATTCAAATGACTGTGTAGATAACACTGAATTTTTGACTTGTAAGAGAGCAGTAGTGAAATGATTATGTAAAAGGAATTGGCTTGTATGGTAGGGGTTAGGTTTGGAAAAGCTCTTTCATCATAGTAAAGTTATATTTTGCCCATTTTGTAACATGGTAATAGTTTCTGAATGAAGTATGACAAAAGGATGTGCATCATTTTATTAGTTAGTGGAGCTTGGCTCTCAGTAAAGAAACATGTTTAAGGTGATAAAAGATGCTAAGGAGTTTATTTTTTTCTGGTACCCATTTAAGAGAAAGAGAGACACAGAGATGTACCTATGTTTATTCATAAATTTGTATTATTTCAGGATGTTTTGCTGGTACTGGTCACCATTTTTAAAATTTATGTTGTATTCTTGTTATTGCCTGTGCTGGTACATTACAAAATGACTGAAGGTAAGTACATAAAACAGAAAAGTTATTTTTCTACTGATTACTGTCAAAGGTATTCCAGAATGTGTTTGCTGGCCGAATCATAGTCTATCACAAAAATGTTTTAGTGATATTATAATAGTATGTGATTATGAAGGTTGGGCATTGGGTTGGCAACTCGGCACCATAAAAATCCACTGCCAATCATTAGTGGACTGGAGTTCCGCTGTGGCGACCCCATAACCAGAAAAAGCCGAAAGACATTACTTTTTATAATAGTATGTGATTAAATATCTAATAGGGGGAAATTTTAAAACACAACAAAAGAACTAAACCTGTCTGACTGCATAGTGCAAAATAGTGTTATTTCTAAATGACATTTGGGAAAATGGCGTCCACGTTGTGAGTGAGCCAGGCAGGACAGGAGGCTGCTTAGACTAGAAAAGATAAAAAGTGTTAAGTGTGTGCATGTGAGGGGTGGTCCCTGCTGGATGTGTGCATGTGAGGGGTGCTCCCTCTGGTTGTGTTCATGTGAGGGGTGTTCCCTTTGGATGTGTGCATGTGAGGGGTGCTCCCTTTGGATGTGTGCATGTGAGGGGTGTTCCCCCTTGATGTGTGCATGTGAGGGATGCTTCCTCTGGATGTGTGCATGTGAGGGGTGCTCCCTCTGTATATGTGCATGTGAGGGGTACTCCCTTTGGATGTGTGCATGTGCGGGGTGCTCCCTCTGGATGTGTGCATGCAAGGGATGCTCCCTCTGGATGTGTTCATGCAATGGGTGCTCCCTCTGGATGTGCGCATGTGAGGGGTGCTCCCTCTGGATGTGTGCATGTGAGGGGTGCTCCCTCTGGAAATATGACTTTTGCTGCTTCTGTAATGACAATATATTATGACAGAACAGGCTGCTGCGCATTTCCTGTCAGGCCAGTTAGAACTGATTGCTTTCTTGCTGTTTAGTGACAACCGAGATAAAAACTTTTTGAGCACTCTGAATGCTAGGCTTTCCCAAGCCACTTCATCTTCCAGCACAAGCCAGTTTAAACATTAGTAAGCTCTGCTGTTTTTTTTTTTTTTACTTAAAGGAAATGTCATGTTTTTATTATTATTTTATTGTTATTCTTATTGTTTTTTTTTATTCCTATCAATGTTATAATTTTTGATTTTCCTGGTGATCATATCCGGCTATGATTCTCATCTCAGTTAATTTCCCAACAGAACAAGGGTACTCAGTGGGTAGATGTGATCGCATTCACATGGCAGCACAGTTTTTTTTTTACTTATCTTTACCATACTCCCTTGCCCCCATTAAAAGTGAAAGCATGAAAAACTTCCTTTCCATATACAATACCACATATCTAGGAGTTAATGTGCCACCCCACTCATTTTTTTCTTTTTCATTTACAGAATATGGTTACAAGGGTACATGCATTTTCAGGTAACATGACACACCCATAATGCTGAGTTCACAGTGCTTAAAGTTAGATTTTCCAATGTGCCAACATTGTGAAATAAGAAAGAAATGTTTCACAGGGTCAGAGTTGCTGGCGCCATGTCTGATTCCAAGCCTGTCACAAGTGGTGTCCCACAGGGCTTGGTCCTGGGCCCACTCTTGTTCGGCATCTACTTTTCAGAAGTACAGGCAAGCACAGGAGGATTATGGCTGACAAAGTTTGCAGACGACTGCAAACTGGGTGCCATAGTTGAAAACACATCAGACACAGATATCCTTCAGAAGGGTCTCATAGAAACGGATAACTGGTGCCAAAGCCATGACCTAAAGTTAAACGCTAAAAAGTGCATAGTCATACCCTTCGGGAAAAACAAGGTTACCCCCAGCTACCATATAGGTGGCAATCCACTAAGCACTGAAGAGGTTATCAGGGATCTGGGGACCCAGGTTGACAGTAACCTTTCATTTGACACCCACGTTGCCAAAGTAGTTAGGAAGACCTTCTACATTGCCCACCTGATCATGAAGGGATTCACATCTAGGTCAAGGGAGGTCATCATTCCCCTGTACTCATCACTCATCAGACCGATGATTGAGTACAACGCCCCATTTGGAATGTATCTGACCCGACACCTGCAGCAATTGGAAAGGCCCCAAAAGTTCCTCACCAAAAGGATAAAGGGTCTCAAAAATATGTCCTATGCTACCCGACTGAAGGAGCTCCAGCTCTACTTAGTCGCTTACCGCCTGCTCAGTGGTGACCTGTGCCTGACATACAAGGCCATGTCCAACCCGGAATTAATGAACATGCTTCACCTCAAAAAATCTAAATCCATCCGATCTACAAGAGCACGAGACTTGAACCTTGACACGGTCATAAATAGGACGTGCTGGAGGGACAGATTCATCACCCAGAGACTCCCTATGCTGTGGAACAAAATCCCGGTACATGTGAGGCAGAGCACCTCGCTGGCTTTATTCAAGAGAAATCTTGACCAATGGATGGGAGATCGCAGGTACACCCCAGGGATTACCTCAGTGTCACTGCTTGACAGAGGCACAGCTAAATAATGGGCATAGTATCCTTCAAACTAAAGGGGTGGCGAAAGTCACAAAACTCTGGGCTAGGCTTATAAATGCCCTAGGGCAGATAGCCTAGTATGAACCTATGAACCTATGAACATTTTTAAATACTTGTCCTAACCTGGCACTACATTAACCTCTGGACTACTTAGTAAATATGAGTCATGAAGACATGTATAATCTCTTTGTTTGAAACTCCTACAAGTCAGAAATAGAAAAACAAGCTGGATGCAAAAAAGTAGGTGTCTCAGCTCCAAAACACTGGGATTTACCTCTTAGTGAATCCAGAAAACTAGAAAAGCAGTTCTCATTGAAGTACATACTCAAGCAATACTCATAAGTGATAGTTAAACAAGTGCAGTATTGTTCCTTTTCTTTTTCCCTGAGAGAAACAAAATATCAGTAAATAATAATACTAACAATTCAGAATTTTTGCCATGTCAGTAACTTTGCTGTATTATTTTAACTTGTTTTAGCCTTTAAATCATTGTTTTGCTTTCATTTCAAATGTAGCTACAATAGTTTCTAGATAAGGGGCCTTATAGCCACACATCTGTTAATCATGAAAGTCATTACTGTTGATTTAAATGAGACATGCGCTATGATATTCCACTTTTTAAAGGTGAAGAGACAAACTACGTATAGGGCAGGATTCACGAAGCCTCCGTGTAAGAGTTATAACTCTTACACGGAGGCTACAGTTAAACGGAGTGATGTCAGCATGTTTTGCATATTCATGAGAGCATGCTGAATCACACCTAAGGCTAACACGGTCCGTGTAAGACAGTAGGGGGCATGTCCGTAGGCCGAGCCCTGTAAGCGGACACGCCCCCAGAAGAGTAAAAGTGCCCAAAGTAAACACCCACGACAGAGTCCACGGAAATGTGAATAAACACAGCACAACACATTCCCCCACAGACTATGAACAGAAAATATATAACATGTTATATATTTTTTTTAAATTGTAAAAATGTTTAACCGTGAGTGCGCTCGTTTGCGCGGGCGTGCCCGTAGCGCAGCTACAGTTAGCAGTCAGTGGGAAAGCATATAAGCACTAAATATGCAAAGTAAGCCAAGAAGCAATAGCGTAGCGGTAGAGATGTTGGCTGAAGAGCAGGCATTCATGGTTCGAGCCCCCACAACACCAATTTTTATTTTTAGCAAAATAAGCACGAAACAAGTCCCTGACAAATATGTACACATAAAACCACATTTTATGTAAAATGTAATGAAATAGCCCATTTATATTGAAGAAATGTGAGGTAACAAAAGAATAAAAAATGCCAGATGTGCCCATAGCTGAGCTGCAGTTTAACAGGGTGAGTGCATCTGCCCGTAGGTGAGCAGTGGTTTAACTGGTGCAAAATGAGTGCCCGTAGCTGAGCAGTGGTTTAACATGCTAAAGCTATGTGCCCCTAACTGAGCTGAGCGTAATATGTGTGCTGATAGCCAAACGAGGCTTAAACCAGCGTACCCCATTTGCGCGGAGCTGCGCACCACGCAAACAAGCTAACCGACGGGCAACATTGAGCAAGCCGTATCAAAACTGCCTTTACACAGACACACCCCTCAGCATGTCTAGACAGTCATGAAAAATAAAAAGTAGTGGCCAGGTTCGAACCCAGGATACTATACACCATAGTCAAAGTACCAAACCACTAAGCCATGACAGCAGTACCTATAAATGCAATAATAGCTAATATATAGGAATGAATACAAACTGGAGCATGACAATGCAGGTTTACTGAAGTTGATACAATTCCAAAATGGCCAATCACAGATATGTGTGGGAAAAACGGACTATATAAGCCCCATAGGCAGGAATACACAGCATAAACGATTGTAGAACTGAACTGCAGGCAGAATGACAGGAGTAGGAGAGGGTAGTTGCTTTCGAGCACAGAGGTGGGGCATTGAGGAGTCCAGGTACATGGTCTGGCTCCTAGTCCACAATCATGAGGCCCAACTCATGCAGGGCCAGGTCCTCTGGGGAGCATACAGGGCTGAGGCGTGGGACCGGTTGGCTCATAATCTCACCAGTGCCACAGGGATTCCAAGGACTGGTGAGCAGGTCCGTCACCACCATGCAGACCTGAAGAGATGCAAGCAGGACCAACTGAACCTTTGGATCCAGGAGGCCCGACAAATGCCCATCGCCCCACTACTGAGTAAGTTACATTTAATTATGTATGTAAGAAATTAAACTAGCTGATATTATGGAGATGTGTATTCCAATATTACTTCATTTATATTACAGCTGCAGGTGTCCGGTCTGCGAACCGCAGAGCCTATGGCGATAGGCTGGTGCGGTTGCGCCACCAGGCAGGTCAGTAATCCACTACCAGTAACTGTAAAGAAATATAAAAGTATGACAGTCAGCAAAAGAGTGCAGTGTAGTCACTAAGGAATAAAATGTGCAAGTAACAGTGTGAAAGTGTCTGCAAGTATTGCTTGATTACAAAAGTGTGTTGCAGCCTGTAAGCCAAACAGAAAAATGAAAATGTCTGACATAAATTCTGAAATAAAAATGCCCCACCTGTAAGAAAATAGTACACAACCTGCAGCAGGCTGAAAAGTATAGCTGCAGAAGATGATGAAATCACATGTGTGAAATATATCCCTGTTGAAATACTGAAACATGACAGAAATGAGACTTCTGGAAAGGATTGTAATAACTACAGGTAAAACATGTCAATAAAGCCTAGAAGTAAGTACCATCCTGAATAGTAAAATGAAAACAAGTGAGAGAGTGTGAGAAAGTGTCATGAATCCAGCAATACAGTAGTAATAACCCCTGAATAAAGTATACTGCAGTCAAGACAGAATGAAATGCATGTGAGAATCAAAACCAAACAGCGAAATCTGTTCAAAGTGTTGCTGCATCTGGAATGTGTATCCCAAAATCTGGATATGTTGCTCTCAGTCTGCAATATGCAAATAGTATGATTGTCTGATATACCAAACATCCACACTTGTCTACAGCTATATAAAGCAAATGTAGCAGGATGATGTAGCTGAACAAAGCTAGATATGAATGTGTATGAAGAACAATAAAATGTATATTGATGTTGCAGTAACAGTCCTATCACCAAGTTGAAATAGTTATCATATAGGAAACTGTAGTTAGAACAGTAGTGCGTATATATCTGTAGCTATTAGAAATGTACAGCACATGTATTGGTATTTGAAGGTGTTAATATTATTTTTTTCACCCCACCCTATAACCACATATAACCCATTCCACGTGAAAATAGTATGTGCAATCACAATTAACACCCCTGGATGTTTGTCCTGTTGGGTCATATATATTTGCATGTCCGTTGATGCATCTGCCCTGTTCATACATCCAAACCTGATGGCCTGTTGCCATCAATTAACCCTGCATGTTGTTGGACTGTGTATTGCTGTTCAAATTATGCATGTGTTATGCACGCTGTTCAATGGTGTGAATATCTGGGTGTTTGGTTAATGGGAATACTAATTCATGCTGTTACAACTAATTGTGAATGGTATTATATGTCACTAACCCAAACGGTCATGACATAATGCAAAACATAGGACGACAGGGAAGGCGGGTTCCAGCGGACCCACCTCTCCCACCTCAGCTGACGAGTGCACCTGGCACTAGTGCCCAGTCTGGACCTTCCTCCGGTGGCCCTGTGCCACCTGTGGGTGGAAGCACTGCAGGGGATGGGGCTCACCCCCCCCTCTGCAAGTGTGGCCGGAGGAGAACCACCACTCACCCTCCGTAGCATCCGGACTGTGGTGTGTAGGGAGATTCGGGACTCTGTTCTCGAGCCCCTATGCCAGCTTGAGGCATGGGTGGCACAACTTACAGGCATGCCTGTTGCCCGGCCTACACAGCCCCCAGTACAGCCCGGTCCTGGGCAGTGAAGGAACAGTGGCAACTGCCTATGGGTGGGGATATCAGTTCCACTGTTGCCATCTGTGGCCTCATGGGTTCTGGATATCCAAACCTCCATCCCCGTCAATTGTGTAACCCCCCCACATGTGTCATCCACCGCCCCTGTATGCATCTTGTTTGTCTTCTCTGTTTACCTACCCAACCTACCTCCCCAGCTGTACCGACTTCCTTCACCTGACATACCACTCTCACCTGAAAAAAAAAAAAAGGACAATCTGTACCCACAAAAAAATTACGCCCCATACATAGCTGCCCATTCCGCACGTATGTCTACCAGACATGGAAACTATCAATTACAATTGGCTGTACAACAAGTATTACTGTTGTCCTTACACCTTTCTCAGAGGTGGAAGGTATCAAATGTCACACCAAATTACAAACATATGCACAGCTGTTGCTGATGAAGGAATGGGCAGCTATGGGCCTTACCTATATCCCTCCTGCAAAACTCAAGCTTGTTTCCCTACTGTCTTCCCCTCTTTGTGACCCCTTTTTCGCCACTTTCCTGTCTCCCCATTTTCATTTCTTTCAAAGAAAATAGCGCGGGTGTGTGCAAGAGTAAGCACGTTTAAGCGGTTGTAAGTGGGTGTGCGCTTGTGTACGCAGAGCTAAATGCCAGTGCGCATGCGTGAGCTCCGCGCAAACCAGCGCTAACCCAGTTATAACTGTTTAAAAGTGCCTTAGTCACTTTGATTGACAGGTCCTGTAGTCAGTTCAGAAGCAAAATAAAATCCCACTGGCAGTCCCAAACCCAGGACCTTGGAAACCGTAGTCTGCATGACTTACCACTAAGCCATGACTCTTATACAAGAACATTGTGCTAAAATAAATATATCATGTAATAGTAGGAATGAATGTAAAGGGAATATAGGATGTGTAGTACACAAAGCATGTCATTTAGAATTACTGTCAAAACTAGTGGATTTCCATAATAGTAGTGTGTGAACAGAAACAGCCATGCTAGTTGGTAGCTAGAAGGTAATAATGTCACTATAGCACCTTGCAAGCCACACACATACTCACAGCAGGATAATCACTGCCCATACCCCACAACCTCTTACAGAAACACATCTGGACCAAGTAATAAAATATGTGGAGCAAAGGCCCAAAACCAGGGACACATTACAAATAATGTTACAACAAACACAGACAGTTCAGAGAGTAACAGGGTCTGCATTTTGTGGGATGTTTGGAAGGGTATGAAGTCTGAAACTTGAATGTTTGTCACTATATTCTGACTTGAGCCCAGAGTGATTTGCCAGAAAAAGCTGTGCATGAGATATTGACCAAAATATGAGGCAGAAATGTGGACAACCTATAAATATTTGTAGACATGAGTGGTCTGACACCACCATATTTGAATAGTTAAGAGCCTAGACATAGCAACAGTGAATGACTTACAGGGATGCCCCACAGACTCCATGTGAAATGTACAAACAGTAGGCAGAAAGGTGTAACAACACATGCAATGGTAACTATGGAATCCTGAAAGTATTCACCACTTGCATAGCAGAATAAGTATAGTAATACATATGCTCATGCTAACCCACAGTCACAACTGCAGCATACCAGACAATTTAATGGGTGTACCCCACTGATATGTACCATTCCATGAGGCAGATAACAGATGAACCTGAGAGTCTCTGGGGCCTGCTCAGCAGCATACTCAAATACCCTAATAGATGTCAAGGCCTACACAATGGCCAGACCACACTGCATGCTGTAACACCCTAGCAGATATAGCAAGCATTCCAAGGTGTGAATGTACATGGAAAATAGGAAAGCTACAGCAGCACACTACAGTCAGGACACCTAGCAGGCATACAAGTAGTGACTGTAAAGGGCAAATATTGAAGCCTTAGCAACAAAGTGCAAGCAAAAGTGAAAGGAAAGCACACACACACACATTAACAGTAGTAGTAGTTGTAGGTGTCAGTGTACATACACAGTTAGTACAGGAAACTGAAGAAATGAATGGATGAATGTTAATCTACAACACAGCTGGAAATATGAGAGAGATACCAACCTTTACACTCACAGAACAGTGTCCACAGCATACCAGCATGGTCCCTGCCCTTAAAATCTGAAAGGGCTATGCCTATCTCACATACCTTTTTATAGCACTGTTCTGAAATCACAGTGAGAACTGCAATCAGTACACAACTGGCTGTATGCAATTAGCAAATGCTGGCTAACAATTGGTGCAGAGACCATCACATGGGCATATGCAGATACCTACAAAAGTATGCTGTACTCCCAGTCCACACATGCAATACTTTCATTGCACCCTGAGGAGGACGTGAGAGACAGACAGACAGACAGAAAGAGAGAGAGAGGGAGAGACAGAAAAAATTGAAATTAAGCAGACACAAACAAAACTGTTCAGCAACAGCCACCTGAAAGCTGATAACTGGGAAGTGGAGCAGCAGGACAAAAAACCAGACGGCAACACAAGCAGCTGTGACAAACACAGGTAATGTAAAGTAATACTATAAAGGTCTACATACTGTGAACTCTCCATATGTGTCATTGGTCTGTATCCATATGTATATGAAGATGTGTAAAGGGCAGGCGACATACAGCAACTATCAGTGAAGGCTGTACATACATTTGTATGTGAGAGCATCTATGTGCACATATCAATGTAGGTTGACTGTAGGTTGTAGTGCAATGTACAAAGTAGGTTTCACAGTTATGCATGTTTAGCAGTATGTTAGTGTGTGTATACAGTATGGTAGACAAACATGTTGATATACCTGTCTATCATATGGATACGTATGTATGTCAAAATATGTATGTATGTAGATATATATATATATATATATATATATATATATATATATATATATATATATATATATATATATATATATATATATAAAATATGCATATATGTATACATACATAGAGAGAGATGTAGGAATACATAGACAGATGTAGATAGATAGAATATGTACAAACATATATATGTAATGCACACATACAGATATAGATATATGTAGATACATATACATAGACAGACTGATCTGACTATCTACAGGTATGATTGTATATGACAACCTCAACACACCCTGTCCCACCCCCTCTGTCACTCTCACCCCCTCTGTGTGTCCCCCTCTCCACATCTATAGCAATATATGTACATCAATATATATATGTGTATATGTATACAGACATATATATATATATATATATAGATAGATATATCTATATACATATATATATATATATATATATATATATATATATATATATATATAGAGAGAGAGAGAGATGTATATAAATTCTGAGTGAGGCACATGTGTACAGATGTATTGCAACAGGTGCCTGGTGACAAAGGCATGGAGTGAACACCAGTGTCAAAACCGGAGTACCATACCACATTTCAAATCACCTACACTAGTAACTACCAGATTTGTGATTGGCTGCCCACCACTGCATGTGTCAGGGGTGAACAGGGTCATAAATGTGTACAATAGTGGCCCCAATGATATTAACAGTGGCACACTATTCCTGGAATACCTGCACATGGTATGTGTCAGCAGACATGGTGTGTCAGCTATGGACATGTAGGTCGGTGTACCCCTCCACACCACATAATGGATGCCATGGTATGGACCTCACATGACAGCTACAGATATGGAGAAGGACACAGTGACATGAACAACACTGTGACAATGCACTCAAACACATTACCAATGCACAGTGACTGACAACACCACAGAGTACACATATACTACCCACATAGAGGTTACCACTCCCGGATTTACATACGTAAGTCACACCCATGACAGATGTTCAACAACCATAGTAACACCTCACACCATCCACAACCTAAATGACTGCTGTGTGTCGTCCATGCCACTGCAATAGAGAGCACTTGTGGAGGTAAAAGTTCCTACCCACAGATAAGACATGCCCTGCAATAAACCACACAGTGTTAAGAAGCAAGACTCCCCATGAGTACATGTCACATATACCCCTGCTGAATGTTAGTCAGATAAGTAATATGCCATATGAGTCACCCTGTGTAACTGTGTGACAGCAGCCGGTACCATCACACCACATGTGTCACAATGGTCAGGGTAGCAGAACAGTATGCTGCTGTAGTCCCAGGGGCAATAGCATATTGTATAGTATTGTATTGTAATGTAATGTATTGTGTTGTATTGTATTGGTATGTTGAGGTGCCTCCTTCGTGGAGTGGAACCACTGCTGCTGTGCGCCAGTGTACAGGTACATATCCTGTAGTCAGGCTAGTGTTACATAGCACTTCTATATGTGTGTTTAGCTCCTGTCAGAGTTTATGTAGCATGCAACTGGGGATACCATCAGGTCCCAGTCATGTTGTGTATTCTGCTTTCCTGAGAGCGGCTCTCACCTGGACATCTGTGATGACAGAGAGGTTACAGTCAGCTGGGATAACTATGTCTTATTTTGGGGGAGAGGGCGGGGTGACACCTGCACTGAACCTGTCTGCCACAATGTTGTCAATATCTTTGGTGTCAGTGAAATATTTGTTGTTGTGTACTAACTATGGGCATAGAGGATGGATTCTGACCAGGTTGCTAACATAACTGAAGAAGGCCTTCTGGTTATCTGTAGTGCCCCTCTTGATTTCCCTCTCAAAGTTGCCCATGGATGTTTGTATGATGGAAAATAGATCCTTACTAGTGCTGCTCAGACATGCCCTCCCTTTATGGAATTATGCTCTGTCTTGCAGTAGCTTCCATCTTCTGTAATACAATCTGTCTATGGCTGGGGTCCACCAGACAGGATGCTGTCCCTTTGTGGAGAGTGTCTTGGTCATATATGGGATTGCATGATCCATGCATTCTCGGAGATGTCTGTAGAAAGCAATTGTGTAGGGGTCAGCATTGTGGGTTGTATCTGCCACTGGCCCAGTGGGCTGAAAGGATACCATGTCACTGTTACAAAGTGTAAAGTTTGCATCTGTAATTTTATTCACTATAGTCGTTTGTGCTGGTGGTGGAGGTGGGATATGTATATCCAGGGCAATTAGTGTGTGGTCAGCTCACAGTAGTTGATGATGTAGGCCATACAGTACCTAGATACAAACCCCCAGAGTGAGGAGGTGCTCTTGACCTGAATCAGTGTTCTGAGTGCTGGGGTTTGGTAGTATGTCGTATGGAGTGTGCCAGGTACTGTTGCACAGTTGCTGGCTGAGCACTGATACCTGGCCATTTACATGTGTATCCACCAATAGACAGACAGATGCTATATATGTGAGATATGTTGTATCATAACAGTCGAGTAGCATGTGTAGTATGTGTGCCAAATTCTGCTGACATATATTGCTGATATCAGGTTATTTTCTTTTTCAGGTACATGGCTCACCCGCGGAATCCCACTTACTCCACAGCTGAGGATGAGGAGATACACCAGAGCCTGGTGCGGGATTATGCAATACTCTTTTCCCGCACCAGCCAGAATCAGCAGGAGAGGGCTGCACTGTGGCAAGACCTGGTCCATTGGGTAAATGACATAGGCATGCATAATAGGACATATGAGCAGGTACGACATCACTGCAGTGATTTAATCAGAAATGTCCATCAGCGTGCGTCGGATATCCACAGGCAACAGGTCGCCACAGGTGGTGGGGTGGCTACACATCCCCCACTCACCAGACTGGAGGGACTACTCATGAGTGTAGTGGCTCCAGTCTGCCAGCAACAACAACAGCAGCAGACGTGCATTATGATGGAGGCTAGAGCCACGCAGCAGCAAGACAGTGAACGTGCAGGTAATATGCCATATGTATAGTTGACTGTTGTGTACACTGGTAGTTAATGCATGTGTGAGGTGTGTCCTTGGTTTGTAGCTCTCACCATAGTAGTATTTAATGTGCAAGTGTGATATCCTCAATATTAGCAGCTGACCTGTGAAAGGCGACTGTTGTACTACTGACCTGTATCATACTCAGTAACAATGGCACAGTTGTGCCCACTGACATTAGTTTCTTCACATCTGCAGGTCCCTCTGGTGTAACAGCAATGCAGCCTATCCATGCTGGTGAGTGTGTATTAACAATTCCTGTAATAGTCTTGATAGTAATAGTAATATTAGGCTCACTTAGTAGTGCTCTTTGTATGCATGTAGGTGTGTCTGTGTCTGTGTGTTGATATCACGCATACTGAGTACTGTACAGTTGTGTGAAACTGTGTGCATGTGTGCACCTGTGCATGTGTGCACATGTGCGCACCTGTGCATGTGTGCATGTTTGCATGTGCGCATGTGTGCATGTGTGCATGTGCGCATGTGTGCACCTGTGCACGTGTGCATGTGTGCATGTGTGCACCTGTGCATGTGCATGTGTGCACCTGTGCATGTGTGCATGTGTGCACCTGTGCATGTGCGCATGTGCGCATGTGTGCATCACTGGTAATGTGTAGACATTGTAAACTGTGTTTCCTGTTTCCCTCCCACAGGTTCTGGTGCTGCTCTGGTGTCATGTAGCAGGGAACCTGAATCAGGTGCCATGGGTACTGATAATGATGACATCTGTGTAATGGCACAGGAAGGTATGCCAGGGTCTGTCAT
Organism: Protopterus annectens; assembly: GCF_019279795.1. NCBI lineage: Eukaryota > Metazoa > Chordata > Ceratodontiformes > Protopteridae > Protopterus > Protopterus annectens. The sequence continues at coordinate 1,307,738,316 of NC_056733.1, forward strand.
TGGTCAGCCGATTGACAGTACACAGCTGTCGACCCCATCAATGCACACAGTTATCCTGCCAATACACCCTTTATCACCAATGTCCCTAGGTGATGGACAGCATACAGTGGGCATTGACCAGGGTAATATGGTATCTGTGGCACATGCCTCCCCACACAGCAGCCATGGGCATGGCCCAGAGATGGTACCACACAGACAGATGTCCAGGGGTTCTCGTGGGAGCATCCATGGGCGTACTGCCCCTGTCAGACGTGCCCACAGAGGTCTTACAACCTCAGCTATGTTTTGGGCTGTCATGCAGGCACAGTCACGTATGGAACGGTACACCAGACAGGGTCTGAGGGAGCTGACAGCATGTCGCACAGCCATGACTGACAGTATGCGTGACATTGCGGCTGCCATCCGTGATTTCACTGATGTCATAGACAGACGTTGTGGGGACATATTAGACCGGTTCCACAACTACATGTCCATGAGCCAGGGCAATGGTGGATGGTTGAGGCATCAATGTGGCCATATGCCAGCAACAGCAGCAGTTGGCAGTCGTCGCGGATGACAACAGAGCCGCGGCCGCCCCCATAGTGCCAGCAGCAGCCCCAGCAATGCTGGATCTGTGCTGTCACCAGACCGCCCCAGGAGACCATGTGCACGTGGCTCTGGCCAGGCCAGACAGGGATCTGTGTCCAGTCAATGAACACCTGCTTCTGATGACAGTACCCAGTCTGGGTTGGTACTGGATATGGTCCGTAGCACCCCTGCAAGGCACAGGTACTGTGTCCGTGGTCAGAGACACTGATCTGTATGACCTGGCAGGTACAGTCTGTGGCTGTCCACAAACACCAGTATATGGCAGCCATGAGGTGGAACTGTGTGCATCCATACACACATGTGAATTGACAACACCTAGGGCTACCGCATACACGCACACACTGCATCAACATTGCCCCACCTTCTACTGCTGTCCCTCACCAACACACATACACATACATGTCAATTGGTGGTATCGGTAGCTGACTCAGGCATACCAAGTTCACACCCTGTGCATATGATGAAACTGCGCCACCTCCTGCAATCTGTAACAACTGTGCAGGTACAGGTTAACATGTTGCTGATGCACAGGGTGACCACATAGATGTGTAGTAATAGTATCATGTTGTTAACAGTACTGTGTGCTGAATTAATTGTGGGTATATCACAGCATGCCTGATGCAGTAAGGGTGTGATTGTCATGTACTGTTGTCAACACCCATGGTAAGTACCATAGTGTATCATCTGCACATGTTGGCATACTGGTGGTAATGATGTCAACAGAAGGCTACATACATAGGTAGCACAGGGGATAAGGTAATGAATGTAGTAATACGCAATGATGGACATGTAAACTGCAAGTGGCATGTTGCCCACACTGGACTCTGCAATGCGGATGTTTGAGGATGTTGATATATGTGCAGTACTTCACGACTGGTACAGGACACACAGGAGCACCCTAGCACTGCAAGCTCACATCTCATACCATGCTAGACAGCCCCAACACACAAAACTAATTGTCACAGGAGGGAGAGTCCCCATATATGTCAGGGATACTGTGGTGGCAGGCCAGGTAGCATACATCCTACTAAGTATGGAACCACTGAGTGAAGGCTCAGTGTCTGTTATTTGACATGTGTATTACTGCAGGTATGAGCACATGGGTTTCCATCCAGTTATTGTACATCCTGACAGTACATGGTCTGTACACTTGTGTGCACTGAGACTGGACCCTAGCCATCTGACCCGTGTATTTGCATGTACATGTGCATAGTGCCTGCATATTTGCAGTGTTGCCTACTGGAAGTGGTACAGCTTGTTTGTTGTACAATGGACTACATGCAGCCCTGTTCACTGTAGCTTTGTTTGCATGCATGTTTGCTTGCAATTACCCTGTAATACTGATCCCACCTGCAATGCACAGTTATAGAGCTTCTGTGGACTCCTAGTGCCATCTGCATAGCTTACTATATGTATGTCCATGTCTCACTTGACAGAATGTCACTGTTTGTCCTGTTCACATGTACGTTGCCTGTGACACAGTGCATATGACTTACCTGGCATGTGTCCACGTGAGCAGTCATATATGCTACTGCTAACTAATCACAGGCACTACACCTTCACATATTCATCTTCTGTTGAACCACCTGCTTCGCTAGGGACAGCCTGCACCTGTCACCCCTGGGCTTTCAGATATTGGCAAAGGCTCTTGCCACCCCCATAGTGCCTATGTTAGGCAATGCTCAAATGACAAACCCACCTTCATAGGTATCACAAGGGATAAGAAACTAAGAGTAATGCTACCCAACGCCAGAAGTCTAAACCTCAAGATGCATGCACCCGAAACTCTCCTTGGCATGGAGAACATCGATATCTGTGCAGTAACAGATGCCTGGTTCAGGGCTACTGAGAGCACACCAGCACTACCAGGTTTAACCTCATACCATGCTTTTCAGCCCCAAAACTTGGAACAAATCACAAATGGAGGGGGAGTATTGATATTCATCAAAGATACCCACACCTCTAGGTTGGTGGCAAAGCACCAAGCATCAGAGACTATCCATGTGCAACTAACAATGGGTGAAACTGCCTTCCAGGATATAGCCTGCTACAGACCACCCTCCCAAACCCAAGAACTGCACTCGGCCGTCCTGTGAACAGTGGAAATATGAAGGTCTCTCCAAACACCATTATATTGGGCGACGCCAACTACCCATACATGGACTGGGAGCATGACTCTAGCTCCAACACCCTAGGCCAAAGATTCCTAGAATATATGAGCTCAAATGCTATGGAACAACTTGTTACCACTCCCACAAGAAGGGGAAACATACTGGACCTGATCATCACCAACATGGGGACTCTATGCTCCAGACCAGAAGTGTATCCCTCACTGGTAAGATCGGACCATAAACTAATCTCACTGGATATTCACATCCTGACCCCACCCCCTGCCCAGAACACCACAGTGAACAACTTCTCTAAAGCAAATTCACACTCCTCAAAACTGAGGTGGAAACCTTCAAAGCCCCTGGGCCTGTGAAACTACAGACCAGACCGCAGATTCCTCTATAAATGCATTCTATGGACACCTTCAGGAATGCATGGATCATGTGAGCCCGAATAAAACCAAGACCCAATCCTCCAAAGGCAGACGTCCTGTCTGGTGGACCCCAGCCATAAACAAACTACACAATAGAAGGAGGAAGCTACTAAATGATACAGCAAATTCACAAATAGGGAAGGCATCACTGATCAGTATCAGCAAATAACTACAGGCACTCATAAGATTGTCTAAGGCCAGCTTCAAGAGAAATTGCACAGGACACTAAGGATAATCACAAGGCTTTCTTTAGTTATGTTAGGAACCTGGGTGGTAATTCCCAGATATGCTCAGAGGTAGTCCAAAATGTCAATAGAAACACCAAACCCACAGACATTGCCAACATTCTAGCTGACAGGTTCAGTGCAAACTTCTCACCCCCCTCCACACTGAAAGGGCAAATATGTATCCCAGCAGAGTGCTGCCCCCCTGACATCTCAGATGCTCAGGTAAGAGCCGCCCTCTCCAAAGCAATACACAATGCATCAATGGGACGAGACAGTGTCCTGGGCTGTGTCCTACATGACTACCAAGACGTGCTACTACCAAACATAAACTTACTGTTCAATCCCAGCCTTACTACAGGATATGTGTCCAAAGTGTGGTGTACAGCAACAGTGGTCCCTCTACAGAAAGGTGGTGCCTCAATGGATCCTGGACACTATCACCCCATAAGCCACACTAGCTTGGTCTGCAGAGCTATGGAAAGGATCATCATGGACCACATAAATATAGATATTGCAGACCTACAGACACTGGTTCATACCCACTTTGGCTTTGTTAAGGGCAGATCCTGCCTCTAAAACCTGGTTGATTTCTTTGAAACAGTCACCAAGGCCATTGACGAGGGGAAGGTGGTTCACACAGCCTACCTGGACCTTGCAAAAGCCTTCAAAACAATACCCCACTCGGGCATTCTAGAGAAGCTCACCAGCTTAAATATAAGCCCCTATGTCACTAGATGGATTGCACACTGGCTCAAGGACAGAACCCACATGGTTAGAATTGCTGGAGCCATGCCAGACTCCAAACCAGTTACGAGTTGTGTCCCACAAGGCTCAGTCCTGGGACCTCTCTTGTTTGCTATATATTTATTGGAGGTACAGGCCAACACGGAAGGACTGTGGCTGACCAAATATGCAGATGACTGCAAACTGGCCGCCATAATCAACTCTCCAGCTGACACAAGCATCTTCCAAAGGGGCATCATAGAAACAGACAACTTGTGCCAGAGCCATGGCCTCCAGCTGAATGTAAAAGTGTGTATAGTCATCCCCTTTGGCAAAAACAAAGTGCCCACAAAGTACCACATAGGTGGTACTCCATTATGTACAGAAGAAGTAATTAGGGACCTGGGGACCCAAGTTGATAGCAATCTCTCATTTGACAACCACGTGGCCAAAGTGGTTAGAAAAACATTTTATATAGCCCACCTAATCATGAAGGGATTCACATCTAGATCAAGGGAGGTCATCGTGCATCTTTACTCATCCCTCATCAGGCCCATAATTGAGTACAATCCCCCTGTTGGGATGTACCTTACCAGACACCTGCAGCAACTGGAAAGACCCCACAAGTACCTCACCAAGAGGATCAAAGGGTTCAAACAGATGCCATATGCTGACCGGTTAAATAAACCCCAGCTCTACTCAGTGGCATACCGCCTGTTCAGAGGTGATCTGTGCCTAATGTATAACACCATGCCGGAATTAATGGGCATGCTGCACCTGGGAATATCCAAATCCCATTGGGATACACGCTTGAGAGACCTGAGCCTCAGCACTGAAATAAATAGGACATGTTGGAGGGACAGATTCATAACCCAGAGGCTCACTTCACTCTGGAATAAAATCCCAGTCCAGGTTAGGAAGAGTACCTCAATGACTCTCTTCAAGAGGAATCTTGATGAGTGGATGGGACATTGCAGGTTTACCCCGGGTATCACTTCTGTGTCACTGTTAGACAGAGGCACAGTATACTAACCTCGGAAAAGGGCATGGCAAGATATATTTACATTGGATGGTGACAGCCAAACACATTCTGGCTAGGTTCTTAAATGCCCTAGGGCAGATTGCCTAGTATGATGCTATGAACCTATGAACCTATGTACCTTGTTCCCCATTGGCCCTATGTGCTGCTAATCACCATGGCAATCACAATACTATGGTAGCATGTTCAAAGGTCAGTTACCTCTATGCTACAGTTGTGGAATATGTGGGTCATGTGGCAATGTCACAGCTGCCACATGTACAGAGTCAACCCTCTCCCCTACACATGGATGTACAACACATGTATGAGATGGAACCACATAGCCAAACTGGGGACTAAGCACTCTGAACCCAGTACTGGCATAACCTGTCAGGTGGCATGCAATACTACAGTGACTACAATACCAGTCTGATGTAGGCCTACACTGACAGCAATACAAGCACGTGAACACACTGGGCCATTCGTGGAGCCTTAGAATAGCATCCTGCCTGAGCGGCACACACCTCTGCAGCTGGCACACAGGCATACATTATGCCTGAACACATCACACATAACACATAGCACACAAATCCTGTGTGCCAGTCACAGCCTGTACGGCTAGACAACACACCTGCCACAGTTGTGTTAGCTACCTTTATTGTCCGGTACAGTATGGTCACGCTCACCAGGCTGGACAAGGTGAAGGTCACAGTGATATGCCTGTGGGGCACTATGGTCCACCCCATAACACAAGCATACAGGTCAGTCAGAGGCATGGACACATATGACTCAGTCATTGTCCATGCCACATACCTTCTCCTGCTGTACTTGTAGGGTGCTGATATCATCAGTGTTTAGAAAGGGGAATGTGCATCCTGTAGTCTGTTCTCCTAGTTGCCAAGAGGGACATTTCCCTCACACACACTAACCACCCTCAGCCAAACACACACACTTGCCATTTGCAGGATTCAAACCCCTACCTAACTATGTTATGACACTTGAGACGGACGCATTAGCGGAGCACGCTATTCACATTACTGGGAGGTTTCCCTTCTCCTGCTATACTTATAGATTGCTGACATCATCAATGTTTAGAAAGGGGAATGTGCATCCTGTAGTGTGTTTTCCCAGTTGCCAAAAGGGACATTTCTTTCCCACAGACTTGCACACACACCAACCCCACTCACACACACCCACACTGCACATTTGCAGGATTCAAACCCCTACCTAACTATGTTATGACACTTGAGACGGACACATTAGCAGAGCGTGCTATTCGCATTACTGGGAGGTTTCTCTTCTCCTGCTGTACTTATAGGGTGCTGACATCATCGGTATTTAGAAAGGGGAATGTGCATCCTGTGGGGAGGCAGACCCCAAGCACACTCTGGATAAGCTGTCGTTCCCTAGGGAAAACAGCCTAGTGTTGACCTCTACACCCATATGTTTAATTGTCAAATGCACATTATTTGTTGCTGATAGACTGTTTGCACATCTTTATTGCCATAGCATTCCCTGTTTGTATGAACAACTTGTGTATCTGTGGAAGATGTTTGCATATGGGAGGGATCCACTATATCACGTATGTCTCTGTAGTCATTTAACTGTGCGCACTGGGCAGATTGCTGTAATGTGGTTGGTTCCTGGAATAACACGTAAAAATACCAGATATGTGTGGCCAACTACTAAACTGAGATTTGGCCTAAGTGTGTGAGCATGCCCAGTTCAGCCTTTCCGTGGCATGTTGTCTGACATATGTCTCATTTATCAAAGTGTGTGAGCATGCCCAGTGTGAGCATTCCATATGTTGAACTCTGCAGCCCACCACATTTGTGGATGAGTGTGAACTTCAACAAATATCTCCCATTTATGGTTGTGTGTTGTGTGTCATGTTGTGTAGTTACTGTACAACTGCTTTGTGTGTGAACACAAAAGGATTATACTGTGCCTGCAGGGTTTGCATGGGATACTTTGCATACAGTTGTCAACATCTTTTCACACTGACCTAACACTGTAGTACTGTATAGTGTACTGGTTCAGTACTTTGACTGTGGTGGACAATATCCTGGGCTTTAGTCCTATCACTGCTTTACATTTCCATAGTGAGCACAACAGCCTGGTTAGGGGCCAGTTGTGCACATCTGACCATGTTGCATTATGTTCAGATATGAACTACTTAAACCAGGCTTGTCCAACATTGGTTGTGTATTCCACAACATAGGTGTACATTTGCAAACACTAGCGATGTGCCCTAGTCCATTTCTAATGCTAGTCAGAGAGTGTGTTTGTCCTTCGACACACATTGTAAGTGGAGTTTGCCATGACATATGATATGGTTATTATACTGTGCCTCTGCCTACCTGTGACATGACAGTGATACCCAGGATAAAGCTACCATCTCCCATCCACTAATCAAGATTCCTCTTGAGGAAAATCGATAAGTGACTCTATGGGTAGCCTGTACTGGGAGTTTACTCATGGGTGGGGGTGGCTTCTGTGTTATGGATCATGCAGTACAGCTTGTCCTATGTAAGTCAGTGCTGGGGTTCAGGTCTCTCATGTGCATAGCTCACTGCCATTCAGATTGTACAAGGTGCAGCATGTTTATTGATACCAGCTTGGACATGGCTTTATACATCAGGCACAGCTTGCCTCTGGGTGGGCAGTATGGCAGTGTGTGTAGCTGCAGTTTGTTTAATCAGGCAACACATGGCATCTGTGCAAGCTCTTTGATACTCCTGGTGAGGTACTGTTGGGGACTTTACGGTTGATGGAGGTGTCTGCTGAGGTACATCCCACAGGGGCTATTGTAGTCAATTGTAACGCTGATGAAGGATGACTGCAGAGCCACAATGACCTCCCCTTATCTACATCTGACAACCTTCATGATTAGGTGGGTATATGGTATGTTTCTGTAAACACTACAGCACATGTTTGTCCAATGCAGGATATCTATCACCTTGTGTCCCCAGGTCTCTCATTACATGTTAATGTAATGGGTTAACACCTATGTGGTAACTGGTGGGCACTTACTGTATATCCACGGGGGTTGACTATACACTTTTCTGCAATTAGCTTGCTGACATGGCTATGGCACCAGTTGTCTGTTTCTATGTGGCCCTTTTGTGGGATGCTTGTGTCAGTTGGTGGATCATATATGGTGAGCAGTTTGTAGTCCTCTGCAAACATGTTCAGACACAGTCCTTCCATGTTGGCCTGTACCTATGGGACATATATACCAGACGAGGGAGATCCCAGGACCAAGCCTTGTGGGATGCCAGTTATATCTGGTTTGTAGTCTGACATGGCTGCAGCATGTCTGACCATGTCTGTTCTGTCCTTGGTCTGGTTTGCAACCCCTCTACTGACATAGGGGTTTATATTTAAGCTGGTGAGCTTATCTATAATGAACATGTAGGGTATTGTATAGAAGCCTTTGCAAGGTCCAGCTACGCTGTGTGGACCACATTGCCCTCATCAATGACCTTAATGACTGTTTCAATTGAGTGAAACATGTTTAGCAGCAGGATCTGCACTTAAGAAAGCCACACTGGGTAGGGTCCGGTGTCAGTACATTTACATTTATATAAATTTATATGTATATTTTTTAAATTATATTTAAATGAGATATTACGCTTATAATGTGTAGTATTTTTATGTTATATGGTGTTGCCCTTTTAAATAATTTAATTAATTGTTGATAGAATGGGCTGAGCTGAAGCATGTGCTTAATTGATTCTCCTATTTAAATGTCTTATTACTGTTGTAGAATTATACTGATGAAGGGTGTAGACCCGAAAGCTTTATCGAATAAACTTTTTATGGTGTAATTTCATATTTGGTTTGACAATTGGTACTAGCACCACTGGTTTTCAAGATTGGTCAGCATTACCCTTATGTTTCTTTCCACTTATGTTTTCTAGGGTGGTGGGTTAGTCTTTTCAGCCTTGCCTACGAAAGGCTCTATGGAGGTGGCAAAAGCCTTATCCAATATCCAGATGCCCAGGGGTAACAGGTGCAAGCCATCCCAGGAACAGCTGCATGGCTTGTCAAGCATGACATCCCAAGCAGACAGACATTGGATCCCCTTGGAATGACACCAGTAAGTGTGCCACTTGCTATAACTGATCATTCCGTGTTTGTACTGTGGCATTATTCTTGGTAAGGGTAGGATGCTGCAAATGGTGAGTGCCATACCGGCCTGGACTACATAATCAGAGAGCTCATCTATGTCTCTTTTCATGTAGTCTAGGGGGGTACATCTCAGGTCATTCACATCAGCATGGACTATGACTGCATCATATTTCTACTTGCTTTGGGTTGACCTGCATACTTGTGTTATGTGGCGTATTGTGGCAGCCTACAGGCAGCTTACTGTACCCTTTCCCTTGTTCAGTCTGGTGTGCGGGACAGCAGTGTGTCTCGCTATGGAGTCACCTATTACAACTGTATCAGACATGTTGTTTCTCCTTCTGGCCTGTGACTATTTGGCACACCAGCTTTGTGTACTATGTGTTGCATGTGCTATGTTTGGAAGTTGTTTGATTGGGTGTCTGCTTTAGAGGCCTCTGTTGGTGTGCTGTGTTTGTAATTTGTGCCTCTGGGAATGTTTTTCTGTGTTTATGTCTTTGGTTTGCAGTTGTGATAGGTCTATGTGAGACTGTGTTTGTGGTGTGTGTGGTTACCTTCTCCTCCTGACTAGTTTTGGGAGTACTGAGTTGAGGGAGCTCAGCCTCCAGTTTGGATAGATGGTTGCATCTCTCACATATATTTGTATTTCTTGGGGGGAGTTGGGGGTTGTCTGTGTACTTGGGGCAGGTGTAACATTGCCTCAAGATTCACAGATTCAACTTGTTGTGGCTGGCCTTAGTGGATTGTATGTGTGGACATATTTTATTGCCATACTACTGATCAGTGATTACTTCATTGTTTATGTTTGCTCTATCATGTAGTAGCTTCCTCATTCTCTTGCATGGTTTGGTTATGGCTGGTGTCCACCATGCCAGATGCCTGCGTGTATGGCATTGTGTCTTGTTTTAATTTACGATTGCATAATCCAAGCATTCCTGGCAGTGTTCATGGAATGGCTGTATTACATGTTCTGAGGTGTGGCCCATATTTTGCACCTGCACAAGACCTTTAATGGATTCCATATCAGTTTGGAGGAGTGCAAATATTGCTTTACACATGTTTTCTACTGTGGTCTTCTGGCCAGGGACTGTGGTCAGGATTTGTATATCCAGTGTGATTACTCTATGGTCTGGTTTTACTAGTGAGCAATACACTTCTCGTCTTGCCATCCAGTACCCATGTTGCTGATTATCACATCCAGTATGCTTACCCCTCTTGTGGGAGTGGTACGTTTTTCCTGGGCATTTTGGTTTATGGATTCTATGAACTTTTGTCCTACAGTGTTGGAGCTAGTATAATGCTCCCAGTCTATGTCTGGGTATTTTCAGTCACCCAATATAATGTGGTTTGGAGGACTTGATATATTCATGTATTCCAGCATAGGCCAGGTGCAGTTCCTGGTGTTGGGACAGTAGTCTGTAGCAGGCTATAAACTGGGGGCAGTTTTAACCACTGTTTCTTGACCATGGCTAGTCCATGCTGCTTCTTGTTGTGGTACCAACACGGGGGTGTGGTTATCCTTGACAATTATTGCTATTCACCCTCCTTTTGTAGCTTGTTCCATGTTTTGAGGCTGTACAGCACAGTATGAGGTGTAACCTGGTTGTGTTAGGGTGCTGTTGTGAGCCTTGACCCAGTTTTCTGTTACAGCACAGATATCAACATTCTCCATACTGGGTGAGTTTAGACTGCATGCATCTTGCTGTTTCGACTTATCTCTTATCTTATTCTTATCCCTTCTGATACCTATGGAGGTAGGTTTGTGTTTTGAGCCTTACCTATTCAGGGCACGCTGTGGGTAACAACAGCCTTTGCCAGTATCCATACTGCCTGCACTGATAGGTGCATGCCAGTCCTAGCAGGTGGAGCATCATGTCATGCTCAGCATGTCATCCCAGGCTGGCACACATTGGATCCCCTTTGACTAACTGCGATACTTCAGTCAATTATTGCACTTGATCATCTCATTGGCATATTGTGGCATGATGCTTAGTGAGGGTAGGATGTTAGTCAGGGTCCTCAGGTGTGCATATAGTACATGGTGTTACATTACTTAACACATGGCATTCATGCCTCAGGTGGTGCTGCAGGGCTGCCTCTGTCGGATGCACATATTACACTCCCTGTACATGTTTGTGAGCAGGTCATGTCATTTTAGGCATCCCTGTTATTATCTGAGTGAGTCAGAGGGGGTATCATTCCCAGGATTCCTACTGAGCCAGTGTATGTGCTATGCATTGCCTCTTTGCCAAGGCCAGGGCATACTGGGCACGCCTCCTTCTGCCTACTGGGGCAGGCTCAGGTTGTTCCTCCTCCGAGTCACGCTCTGCCTGTGATGGCCTTGGCAATGGTGGGGGGCTGTTTGGTCAAGCCCTATGCTGGCCCTGCTGCAGCTGTTTTCGCAAGATCATATTATGTAGCATAGCACATACCATGACAATTTGGGTACATGTAGTTGGTGTGTACTGCAAGGCTCCACCAAATGTGTCCAGACACCGGAACCATGACTTGAGCAGCCCAAACACACGCTCTATTACATTATGTGTTTGTGCATGTGCCTCATTATGGCGTTCCTGTTCAGGTGAGTGTGCATTTCTGATGGGTGTCATCAGCCACGGCTCCGGTGCATAACCTGCATCCCCCACTAGGTGTCCGTGTGGGATGTCCCCATTGGCAAATGTCTGGTACAGCTGCGTCAAATGCCAGATGTGGGAATCATGGTAGCTCCCAGGGCAGCCAGCACACACATTCATTATTATGCCCTGGGCATCACACACAACCTGGCAGTTGATGGAGGGGAAGCCCTTGCGGTTAATGTATGCCCTACCCCGCTCACCGGCTGGTACTTTGATGCGTATGTGCGTGCAGTCTATTGCACCCACTACCTCAGGGTATTCCGCTCTTTGCTGGAAGAGACGCATATTGCTGGCCAATACCTCACGGGCATTGGGGAAATATACATGATCACCGACATGTGCTGACATGGCATCCAGGAACTGGTGCAGTACCCTGGAGGCTGACGCCTGTGATATCCCCATCATATCACCAGTTGGTCTCTGGAAGGTACCTGTTGCTAGTATTCTTAGGCCAACACATACCTTGGTTTCCACTGGGATGGGTTCCCCTCTGTTGGTGCTGTGTATGAGGCATGGCCTGCACAGCTCCACTATTTGCTGCAGGAGGTCCCTGTCCACTCTATAGCGCTCTACTATCTCCAGCTCATGTAACCTATGGTAGGTGACCCTGGGCCTGTACACTCTTCTCCGTCTCCTCACTGTGGGTTGTCTGGCACCATCTGCATTGTCACCACCCTCAGCAAGTCGCCTATGTCTCATTATGACAGCTATGGCAGCCCCTAACATTTTTGCTCTGAGTTCAGCTTTTTCAGTTTTCACTTCTAATAGCTTACTCCTGTCTTGCAGTGTCTCTTGAGAGAAACATCTTGCACTGCTGTTTGCAGATTTTTAAGTGTTGGGCTGAGCTACTATTCTGCCTGTGTAATTGCCTGCTTCTAATTGTTTTCACCTGCTAGCTCCAGCAATATTCTCTGGTAGCTTCCTACTAATTCTGTTGCTTCCTTTTTCCTTTCTGTTTCCTCAGGGGGGAGCAGCGTGTATACCAGCAGAAACACACTCACAGTGGCTTACACGCGCGTACATATGCTTACACGGCTCAGAATTGTCTTATTCGGGTTAAAACGTGCACACACCAGCTCAAACAGTGTTACAGCTCTGCCAACAGGCTTCTACATGCTAAGTCTGCCCTACACACGCGCACACCCGTGCAAACAGTGTTAAACAGCTACCAACATGCTCCCACATGCTCAGTCTGCCTTACACGCGTGCACACTGTCTTACTCGTGCTTCATGGCGTGCACATGTGCGCATGCACGCCCAGCAAGAAACTTTGGTGTAGGCAACAGTGTACACCTTCCATTTCTTGACTTTCCCATGCTTATCTAGTGGCACACCTCTTTCCATGATATCTGTCTGACATCTGTCATGTAACTCTGACCTCCAATGAACTGCATTTCTTTCTACCATTCCCCCCTGTGATGTCACCTATCTCCTACTCTGTTCCTCCCCCTTCTGTAACTCTTACACTACTCAGAATGTGCTCATTTGCTATGTGACAGTGGAATTCAGTATCCTAACACTCATTTGCATCAGATTGCCTACTAATGCTTAATTACATTTCTTAGACTCAGCTTCCCCCTTAGCAACCACTACACGGTGGCCATGTTGTTTTTGGTCTGCTGGTCCCTGCATTGAAATTCTATGTATTGCATAAAACCCACATTTGTGGGTTTATAACCTTCATTTTTATGTTTTATACAGTGCAGCCCATTTGTGCAGGGCTGCGCTGGGTTTAAACATTGGCGATCGCCGAAAAAAAAATTATATTTTTAATATTTTTTGCATCAGGTTACCTTGCCAATGGCCACATATTTGGCCATTGGCATGCTGCCTGAGACATATGCACCCTTTATTTGGAGCTGACATGGCTCCATTGCGGTTTTTGCAGAAACGTACTCAGTTGTCAACTGAGTACATTTCTGCAGCTAAAACGACTCTTACACGGGCTGTTCTGGGCTTCTTGGATCGCTAATCATCCTCATTTGCATGCTATTCGGCTGCAAGTGAGGTGATTAGCTTATCCACGCCCACTCCGTGTAAGAGATGTTTTAGCTTGTCTCTTACATGGACTTTGGGCTGTTCCTGGATCGCGAAGGCTGCATGGAGTCTTACACTACTCTTAGACTCCGTGCAAGCCTTCGTGAATCCTGCCAATAGTATTTAACAATTTAAGCATTCTATGATTATCATCAGAAATAGCCTGTTTCATTATAATGACCAAATTTTGTGCAAGAATCGCATGATAAATAATCATATGTTAACAAACCTACAGCCTGCATCATGTAAGTTGTTACCAAAGGTATCATATATCTCAGAATTATTAACAGAGGGGCTAAAAACCTCCAGGATCACTATATTCCAACATTAGAAGCAGCTAAATGAACAATAGAACTGAAGGATTTGAAGCATTGTTGATTTTAGAAGCACTGTATAACCCCTCTAGACATTCAAATCCCTATGGGGAAACAACAGTTTGCCAGAAAACATACAAAACTCATAGATTATTCCAAAATGCATTATGTGTACTGGGATGAAAGCCAAATAGATGAGTTCTTGTTTACTCATAAAGCATGTGTCTCTCTTTAGAAACTTCCTTAGAATTCCACTCAAAGTGTTCTGATAGATACCTCAGGAAAAAAGGTATTAATTATTAAATCATCTGCAAGAGACTAATTAGCTGTTTACTCTGTGAAACGGATCTGCTTAATGGTTGGCAAGAATCTGCTCCCCTCAAAGAAATATATATATCAGTAGGGCCTATAACCCAATTATTTGTCTGAACTTTGAAGACATGAAATACAATTTATTTTTCAAGGAAAAGGAATGTGCAGACTGAAAAAAAACAGACTCAGCTGATTTTGCAGATAACACTGAATTTTTGATTCATAAGAGAGCAGTAGTGGAATGATTCTGTAAAAGGAAATGTCTTACACATTTTAGATTGATGGCTGTTTAAGGTCAGGTTAGGTTTGGGAAAGCTCTTTCATCATAGGGGAGCTGGGAAGTTTATATTTTGCCTTTTTGTATCACCGTACTAGTTTGTTAATGAAGTATGACAAAATGATGTGTATCAGTTTCTTAACTAGTGGAGCCTGGCTCTCGGTAAAGAATCATGTTTAAGGAAACACAAGATGCAAAAGAGTTTATTTTATTTTTTTGGTACCCATTTAAGAGAAAGAGAGAGAGATAGAGATATACATATGTTTATTCATAAATGTATATTATTTCAGGATGTTTCGCTGGTACTGTTCACCATTTTCAAAATTTATGTTGTATTCTTGTGCTGGTATATTACAAAATCACCGAAGGTAAAGTACCTAAAACAGAAAAGTTATTTTTCTACTGATTAGTGTCAAAGGTATTCCATAATGTGTTTGCTGGCTGAATCATAGTCTATCACAAAAATGTTTTAGTGATATTATAATAGCATGTGATTAAGTATATAACAGGGGAAATTTAAAAATACAACAACAGAACTTAGCTTGTCTGACTGCATAGTGCAAAGTACTGTTATTTCTAAATGACATTTAGGAGAATGGAATCCACGTTGTGAGTGAGCCAGGCAGGACAGGAGGCTGCTTAGACTAGAAAAGATAAAAAGTGTTAAGTGTGTGTATGTAACGGGTGCTCCCTCTGGATATGTGCATGTGAGGGGTGCTCCCTCTGGATGTGTGCATGTGAGGGGTGCTCCCTCTGGATGTGTGCATGTGAGGGGTGCTCCCTCTGAATGTGTGCATGTGAGAGGTGCTCCCTCTGGATGTGTGCATGTGAGGGGTGCTCCCTCTGAATGTGTGCATGTGAGGGGTGCTCCTTCTGGATGTGTGTATATGAGGGGTGCACCTTCTGGATGTGGGCATGTGAGGGGTGCTCCCTCTGGATGTGTGCATGTGAGGGGTGCTCCCTCTGGATGTGTGCATGTGAGGGGTGCTCCCCCTGGATGTGTGCATGTGAGGGGTGCTCCCTCTGGATGTGTGCTTGTGAGGGGTGCTCCCCCTGGATGTGTGCATGTGAGGGGTGTTCCCTCTGGAAATACAACTTTTGTTGCTTCTGTAATGACAGTATATTATGACAGAACAGGCTGCTGTGCATTTCCTGTTAGGCCAGTTAGAGCTGATTGCTTTCTTGCACTTTAGTGACAAGCGAGACAGAAAACTTTTTGAGTACTCTGAATGCTAGGCTTTCCCAACCCACTTCATCTTCCAGCACGTCAGTTTAAACATTAGTAAGCTCTGCTGTTTTTTTTTCACTTAAAGGAAATGTCATGTTTTTATTATTACTTTATTGTTATTCTTATTTTTTCTTAATTCCTATCAATGTTATTCTTTTTGAATTTCCTGGTGATCATATCCGGCTATGATTCTTATTCAGTTCATTTCCCAACAGAACAAGGGTACTCAGGGGGCAGATGTGATCTCATTCACGTGGCAGCACAGTTTTTGTAAACTTTAATCTTCACTATACTCCCTTGTCCCCATTAAAAGTGAAAGAATGAAAAAATTCCTTTCCAATTACAATACCACATGCTTAGGCATTATTGTGCAAAACATTTCTCTCGTCATGTTTCAGTCCCCCCCCCCCCCCAGAATAATATCCATGGCACCACATCTTTGCTGACCAATAATATAACCTCCAGAATTCTATTCAGTTCCAACTTACCAGTAACGCATGCAGATAGCTTTTTATGTTTATTCTGCAACCTGAAGGGATCCCTTTTAAATGGATTTATTTAAATTATTGGAACAGGAACATGCTATGATTTGTAAGTATGCTCATATATTTCAGCCTATCAGCAATAAATATACAGTACTGGCTTTCAAAAGTCATAAGAGAAAACAAAAAATATTAAGTCTATATACACTGAGCTACCTGATCTGAGGTGGTGCAGCGGTAGCATTGTTGCCTCACAGCAAGAGGTTCTCCCGTTCGATTCTCAGCTAGTGTGTGGGGAGTGCCTTCTGTGTGGAGTCTGCATGTCCTCCCCGCAGGTCGAGTGGCATTCTGAAAAACATGCATGAATGGGCGTGCCTTTGTTGAAGGTTGAACGTTAAGCTGGCACCTCGGCGTTTGTCAAAATCTACTGCCAATCATTAGTGGACTGGAGTTCTGCTGTGGCGACCCCTAACCCAAAAGCCGAAAGACAACAACATACACTGTACTACCTGGAATGACATAATATAGAAATGATATGTCTTCAAAATATTGATCCTCATACAGTTACCAAAAAGGATTTTTGTATAGTTTTATTTCATTCATTTGCTGACCCAATACCCACTTTATCTTGTTCAGAGTTGCGGAGAAGCTGGACCACCTACCAAGAAACTATGTTATAATATATGGGCATAGAAATAGCTTTCGTTAGGACATTTCTAGAAGTAAGAAAGGCTAACTTTGAGAGCAAAAATCATAGTGCTGCTCCCAAAGTGCAGTAGCTGAGAGATACAAGTGTATGAGCTGCATCAAGGGAGACGGTAAATGCACTATGACCCTGAATAATGGGGGTGGGTTGCATTATCGCTTGATGTGTTAGACAGCAGCAAATGAGTATTCTGTTAAAGACTGATTAATTTCTAGCAGTTGTTTATGATAGCTGGAAGAAATTCTCCTGGCAATTACTTTCCTTTAATAGTATTCTAATTTTCTTCTCAACAGCTGAATGATTATTATACGAGTTCACATCCCAATGAGACTCCACACTCACGCCATCCTTACTCACTTGTTCCCTACAACTTCCATTTGTTTACGCTTCAGCACTACTCTCATCCTCTCTTTCTCTCAGTAATGAAAAGCGGGTGCTGAGTGAGTGACTTAACAGTGTATGACTGGAGATTACTTCCTATTTAAAGAAACAGCTGTATATGTTCTGTTGTAATGCTTCTTACACTCACTCTGCATGTCTTTGCCAGACTGGTAGTAGCTGATTGTTACATTAGCTCTTACCTTACTTTTTCTACACCAGACATTGTTTAAATATGCCCAGTCCACTTTCATTACGTTTTTTTTCATTTATCATCCAGAATCTACTTTCTATTCATTTTTGATGCTCAGTGACCATTTTTGCAGTGTTATATCTGTTCCCATTACTCTAAGTTTACACATAATAGAGCAGCCATCTTTTGTATATTTCTTCTGAGCATTAGAAAATCAAAGGCAAAATGGCAGACAAATCTTCCTACCTCTTCTTTCACACATCAGAGAAGTGATAAAAGATCTGCAACAACAAAACATCTGATTCTTCTCCTTGAGACACCCAGCCCATGTGCTGATTGTTTTGTGCTGTTGTGTTTGCTAGATATACTACAGCTGATTGCTATTGATTACTGTAGCTAAAGAATGGATAAAACAATCTTTTAAAGCCTTATGACACCAGATTTTACAGCTGACTTTCAATCATTTCATAAATGATGGTTTGCAGGTAAACATTTGTCCCTGCAGAAATGTTAGTCGATGATTCTGGAAATATTCTAAGCAAAGGTGTTGGTACCATTTATTAGCTATGAAAGGCAACACTCAGAAGGTACTTCATTTCATACGTCATGTGTTCCTTCGTGCTGGAGCCTGGTTTCTGTACATAGCCCTCAGGATTGCACATCCACAAGCAAGGAATACATGCAAACATGGGACTGTTTTTTGCAGTCAATGCAGACAACATAAATGAAAAAAAATATATATTACTATAACTAATTATTATAATCATGAGTCATAATAGGGACTGCTGTCTAATACTGCCAGTTCCATAAGGTAGTGTTAATTTCAAACTCTATTCCAACCTCTCACATACCATGTGTCCTTTGGTATCTTCCAGTGATGCAGGTACTAGAGGATTATTGACCACGTAGCTAAATACAAGAAAGCCTGTAACTAAAATAGAAGACTTCTAGAGAAGGGTCATGTGGCATAAGCCAGATGTCATGGTAGTTGCAGAGACAGGATTATTTTTCATTTAATGGCCACAACTCTTCCAGAAAGAATCAAGATGAATGTCAAAGAAAAGGGTGGATATCAGTACCTGTATTACCTCTTTCTTGCTTAAAATTCAAGATAAGATGTTCATTTTTGACACTTGTGAAGGTAGAGTATAAGAAAGGGAAGAAATGCTTAGTGACTATTCTGTTCTATTTTGAAGTATGTTTCATTTCATAATGGATTCCTGACAGTTTTTGCCCTAGCATTAGGATTATTAGCACAGTTTAGAAATTATGGGTTTAGACCTGTTGCTTATTTTATTGCAAATCTTGATCCTGTAGCAACAGCCATCCCCAACTGCCTTAGGGCAGTGGCTAAATGGCTCATGTGGTATAAACAGTGGCTGCTGTAACTCTTGGGCATGAAACTTGAGTGGCAGTTCCACATTCTGTTGAAGAATTAGTACTTAACATTAAAATACAATATCTATAAGCTGCATGTTTATCTAAATATGAACTATCTTTTCTTAATCTTTCTTTACAGATCATCATATATTCACTATTTAACCCTGCTTCTCTAATTCTTACAGTGGATGAAGGAGAACTCCGTGACTCTGTCTTTGTAGTCAACAATGTGCTTCTTCTTAGCTTTGATATAAAAGACATATCAGTACCAGATCCTAATTTACTTCTTTTTGTCAGTGGATCTTGTATTTGAAGAGAAGATTGAACTTTTGTGGCAGCCTTTTCTGTGTCTACCTAAGACAGTGCTTTATGATGGGACAATTAAATGGAAATGTATCTGCTCATATAGCTGAACCTGTAGCTATTACTGAAGCCTGTAAACTGACAAAAGAGACGACAGTACAATTTTTCAGATTCACATTATATATATGGGGTTGTTCATGATTCTGGGACACTTTGGAGAGAGAGGGTATTTAAACTTATCAGGGACAGTTATTAAAAGTGCTGTTTTTGTTCATGAACAATTGATTGCATTACTATTTTGCTGATATGGCAGACAGACAAGATGCACTGTCATATCCTGGTCAAGCTTCATTTTTGCAATAACTTCAAAAAGCGAACATGCCTATTTCTTCACAGAAATTGTTAAACTTTCAAGAAAAAGCTGATAATTCTGAAAGAGTGAGGTGAATTCATGATGGCTGTAAACCATTCCCCAGATTTAATGTGACACCACCCAGATGAGCAGCTGGCAGCACCACAACATTTTCTAACTTAGTTGGTTAAAGCTTACCATTTGCCCTTTTATTTGGGAAAAATGCTTTAATAAAACACATTTTGGATGATTCATATGCCTTTCATATTTCTGGAAATCACTTAGTATTTTGTAAATAGCTGTACAATTTGTTTAGAGCATAATGTATCAAAGAGTGAACCAGTGTCCACACAGTATTTAAAAAAGCCATATGGAGCAGTTTGCAGTGTCCAGTGGAACTCTCACAATCACAGAAATTTAACTAATGTCCTTATAATTGTTGATGTTTTTTCCTGGATAGATAGAAGCATACCCTTGTGCTAAAAATAATGCTACAACAGTAGCTAAAAAAATGCTTTTTGAGTTAATACCTAGATTTGGTGTACCTTGTTTTATCCAGTCTGATCATGGAACACATTTTGCCACAAAGTGATACAGCAGATCAGTGAGATATTGAACATTTGCTGAGCACTGCCACTGCTGTCAGATGCAAATGATTTCTCACTTGGATCCACGTGTCACATATCATGAAGACTATCTGTAATGATGATTGTGGATGAGATGACATTGATGTCATGCCTTTCAACATCACTGAGCCAATTGCAAGTCATACTAGGTGAAAAAACAGGGACATCATTGCATCTGGAACTGAAATCTGAAGACCCTTCTACAAAGCCATCATAGTCATCTCTGGAACTTAAATCCTGTGGTTCATTAATGTTATCTTGGTCAGAAGTAAAACTTAGTGATTCTTCTTCACTTTCTTCAACATCAATAGTGTTTTCACAATTGGAATTGAGAATAAATTATTCAAATACAGTGTTTCTCATGAACAATGATTTGGACAGTGTATCAAATGATCCAGTAAACAGCAGGGATTTCAAAATGGAATGCATTTGGAAATCAATTTTATATGGACTACAAAAAAAGAAAAAACTCATTTGTGTTTGCAATTCTTTGAGAATCTCATTCAGTCCCAATTTGCTCAATTTGAACTTATTACTAGAACTGTGATTGTGACTGCAGTGGTGGTGCTGCGGTAGCATTGTCGCCTCACAGTAAGACGGTGTCCTGTTCGATTTTCAGCTAGAGCGTCTTCTGTGTGGAGACATGCATGAATGGGTGTACCTTCGTTGAAGGTTGTGTGTCAGGGCCAGCAACTCACCACGTAATAATCTACTGCCAATCATTAGTGGACCGGAGTTCCGCTGTGGTGACCCCTAACCGGGAAAAGCCGAAAGACACAACAACTAGAACTGTGATTGTGATTTTTTTGTTAGCATTCTTGTGCAATCTTTTCTTTCAGCTATAGCTGTAATTACATCATCTGGAAACATTGGAACTGTAAATACAACATTTTTCTGAATATTTTTTTTTTTACCAGAGATAGATGTAGTACAAAAAACAGAGAGAGAGAGACATTTGGTTAAAACTGAGTCAAGAGCTCAGGTCTGGCATCCTAAAATAAACACATTTTCTTCATATTTTTTGCCTTACATCCTTATGCATGACCTGAATATTAGTGAGTGATGGGTATTTGCACATATTCCTACTGCTCATGATGGGGGTATTCCAGTAATTCACATACCAGTGACTGATACAGATGTTGGGTTAGTATTTCATACTATCTTTCTGAGTAAAAATCGAAAACTCACACATAATTCTATCCCCTTTTCAGTAATTCTGCTGCATTTACCAATGACTACTAAAGGACATACTTGCTATGTTAAACACTGGACACTTTCTGTTGGATGTAGTATATGCAATTTAACTTGGAAAATATATGATGGGGCTAGAGGTTTGGGTATGGCAGCATTGCAAGAATTGTATTATATTTGTGGAAATCAAGCATATCCCTGGTTTCCAAAAGACTGTCCAGGTTGTTATATAGGCCATATTATTCCAGCTATAAGGCATACAGAAGTTTTGTCTAATGGAATAATTCATAATGTTTATAGCAAGAGGGGGGAAAGGCATTCCAAGCCTAGTTTGCAAAACAGATGCTACTTGGATTAATCATTGTGCTGTAAATAAAGGCTGCATTTAAAGCACTAACACACATGGATATTGGTGATGAAATGGGTTCTGGAGCAGGAATTATACCTACTTATGATGCAGTCAAATTTATCTGGAAATTTTACAAATTGTCTGAATTGTTAGAAATTTTAAGTAATGCTACTTTTGAAACAAATCAAATTGCAATTGAAATGACTGCAATGCACAGTGTGGTGCTGTAGAACAAAATGTCATTTGACTTCATCCTTCTTTCTATGGGTCGTACGTGCATGAAAATGGAGTGGTGCTTGTTTATTCCAAATAGTCAAGATACCCTTCCCAGCCACCTAGAAATCATACAAAAGGTTGCTGAACTATAAAATGCTAAAGAAGCAGATAGTTCTCAGTGGACATGGTTAACTCATTTGTTTTCTGGTCGAGAAGGAGGTGTTTTGAAAATGTTTATGTTAATAATGATTATTATACTGTTTTTAGGAATCATTTTATTCATGTGTAAAATGTTGATAGTAAAAGTTTTAGGTCGTAAAAAAGCATCAATTACAAAATGTCGAAGTTAAGAATAGAGACATTACCAATGACCACATTAGTAAGAAATCACAGTGAGGAAAACAATGTGGATAAAGTAATACAACGTTTTAGTCAACTGTATGACAATCTCTATGAGAATGTTGTGCAAATGTCTTTTTATTCCATCAAGGCATAGACATCTTTTCATGGCCAGTAAAACTATTTCTGTAAAACAATTGTATAAACATTGTGCATGCCAAGGACAGAAAGAAACTGCACTGTTCACGAGGAACCTGGACAAGTAGATGGGACACCACAAATTCTTACCAGGGATAGAGCCCAGAACCCTTCTGGACATGGACAGTCATCACTAAATGCAATCTTGGGTATTGACTAGCATTTCTATGGTATTACATTGGGATGAAACGGCTAGGCTTAAAATGATCTCTGGGTTGATAACCTAGTAATCTCCTATGATCCTATGAACCCATGTTTGATAACAAGTGAAAAAGTGTCAACCCATCTGAAGAACTGTTGTCATTGTCCAGTCATAAAAAGATATATGAATTAAGGGATGCTTCATAGCATCAGATGGGTAACTGTGAAGGTAGACTGTAGGAGAAGGAAGAAATAATAGTGAATATGCCATTTTGAAGTACGTTTCACTTCAGAATAGATTCCTGACAGTTGTAGTCTGCTTCTAATGGTTTATTTCCTTCCAGCATGAAAGTGCCAGCATGGGCAATGTAGGATTTGGAACTTCTGCCTAATATGTTAAGATACGGATAGAGTCAGGAGATTCATAGTTAGCAAAAATAATGCTAAATTGTTTATTTTTACTTGGTCAGTGACTGGAGCATAATAGTTTCTATAGGCTGCATTTAATCAAAAATAATATAAAAGAATCAAGTTTCTTATGGTTTAGGAAGAGAGGACCTTGAGTGTCCTAGTCTTCCACATACATGTGTTCTCTGCAATAAACAAGGCTATTCTTTTTCGTTGAACTGTGTTGTCATTTCCAGTTATTTTGTTACCTTAACACACCTTATAGCTAGTTGTTACAAAAAAGCACTGAAGAACAGGTTGTATATACAAATAAGAGGCTTCCAAAACACTCCTACCGACATCCTTTATTTAACTAGCTGGAAGACTAAAGTAATCTGAAGCTGATTCACTTAGGGGATATCAGAATTGTTTATACTCATTGTATTGTAATAAGTCATAAATCATAAGTGAAAAATATTAGATATACTTAAAAAAATAACACTTTCCCACCATACTCATGAGTTTTTATTCCAAATTGCATAAATGTTCACTCCTTGGTCTCTTTCATCTAGAGTTATGCCACCCTTTGTCCCTTACCAAGAAGTTTCCAGCCAGGTATACATGGAACTTCACACCCATAGCATTTGGTCTTGAGAACAGAGAAAACAGGTCATCATTCAGTGCTCTCTTCTCTGTGACTAATGCCCTGAACTGTTTCAAAGGAACCATTTTTGGCCTTCTGGACATGGATGCACCATTAAGACAGCTTAGATGAAAATGTAATATAACCATGTGAATAGCTTCTGGTGTATTCTGGGGTGTGTGAAGAATGGGCATCTGGCTTAAAAATAGATGAACAAGTTGTAAAAGAAGCTGCCATCCTATACTGCAGATTCATATGTAACAAAGATACCACAGCCATAATGCAAGACAAGCGCAGATACTTTCCCAGCCTGCCTGGCTTGTCCTTGTTGATCTAAAAACTTTCTGGGAAGACCTAATCATATTATCACAGAATCTTCCCCTCCAACAGAGATTTTAGTGTTATAGTTCACAAAGGGGGACATAGCTTATAGAAACTGTTACTGTAGTTTGTTGTGAAATATCTCACCATTTGTACCAGTGAGATGAGCAAGTTGAATGTTCAGCTGTGAGCAGAGCTGAGCAGTGGGGAGGAAGGCAAGTGGCAGTGGAAGAAAAAAGAAAGAACCATTTCTACTTAGACAGGCAGTGGAAAGGACTTCAGGCTGGGGTAGAATGGAATTAAGTATCAAAAGAGTTCCCACTACAGTAAGACAAGATATGAGGTACAATTTCAACAGCTAACCTTTTAGCATTATCTTTTGAAGTGGCTCCTACAGATGGGTATATTTTCAAGAAAAATGGATGAGAATAGAAACCAGTAAGTGAGATCTCTACGAGAGGAAGTCACATGTCAGCAGTCGCTTCCTTTCCATACAGTCATGCTGACATTTACAGACAAGAACTTTACACTATAAATAGTCCTGGCCATGTCCTATTTGGCCACACAGATGAGTGGGATATGTTGTAGGATGGATAAGAAATTAATATAGGGGGATTCAGGTACGCAGACTTGTTAGAGAATGCACAGAATTAACACTGTCTAAGGTAGAGTAGAGGAGGTGCATTCAGGCCAGGGCAAAGTCAAGCAGACTAGAAGCACAATGACTCTTATTAGAAACAGATAAAAACATGGCTTACATTTTGAGAAGCTAGACTGCATACAGGGCCCTAGATGAGTGTAAACATATGACAGTAATATCCAGCTGTTGAGCATAGTTACAGGTACAACAGGTGAGGATAGCAGCTAATAGGTGATTTCACTGACTGAGGAAGACAGCTGTGAGTAGACACCATTTTCCCAACCACTCAGCAGCAGCCGTCATTGGAAAAACTCACAGGTAGACCAACCAGACTAGTAACAGTCTTAACCTTACCTGTCTGAGTCTTTTTCAGGTGTACTAACAAGTTCCTAATCACAATGCTGCTGTATGTAATTGCACTGCTTATGAAATTTTAAAGTTTTATAAACTGCTTTTTTTGTGTGTGTGTGGTGTGTGTGTGCGTGTGTGCATGTGTGCGTGTGTGTGTGTATGTGTGTGTGTTTATGCATGCATGTGCACGCGTGTGTGTTTATCTGTGTGTATGTGTATATATGTACCAGAGCTCTCAAATGTAATTATTGTAGAGGAATGCTCCTATTTTCAGTCATAATTTAGGATATCCCTATTTTTGGAATTTTGTCCTTATTTTCAGGATTGATTTACTGCTTCACATATTTTTATTTTTTAATTCCTCTCATCACATGTGATTTTTGACACTGTCTAATACACAGAAAACTAGACTACATGAACAACATCTTAGCTGCAACAATAAAGAAAACATATTCTTTCTGAAAAAAAAAAACTTGTTGGTAGAATCTTTTTTTTTTTTTTTTTAAATATTTTTATTCATTTCCAAAAACAAGGTTGGTAGAATCTTGAGATACAGTTTATTAATGTTTACAAATTTTGCACTATTTCTACAGTGTCTGATACATGTGCTTATCTTTTCCATTATTTTGTCACTCTTTGTTTTTTAAATGTGTTTCTGAGTAGTATCCCATATTGGTATTCAAATTTTATTCCAATAAAATGTCCAGATTTTTGGCTAGATGTTACCATATTTAAAGGGTCTTTCTTAGTATTTTCAATATCTGCTGGTTGAGTGTGATGTGTACATTTGTTTGTGCATGTGTGCGTGTGTTCGTGTGTGTGTGTGTGTGTGTGTGTGTGTGTGTGTGTGTGTGTGTGTGTGTAAGCTGTATTGAATCAAAATGTACCTACTTAAGACTACAGTTGAAGGAAATAAGACGGAAGGAATCCAGTTGAAGTTTCTTTGATCTCAGCACTTGTTCAGATTAAAAAAAAAAAATCATCTGCTTTTACTGTACTTGTGTTTCTACCTACTTCATTTTACTTTTGCATCATCTTAAAAATACTCAATTGTATTTATTACTGCTTGGTGTAACTCATTTTAAGCCTTTTGGTTTAAACACTTGGGCTTTGGACCAGTTGTTTTGCACTGAGAGGTTTGTGGTCTGCACTGTAGTGGCAGAACAGGTAGCTTACATCCTTCTAGGTTGGGAACTGCTGATTGAGGGCTCAGTGTCTGTTATTCTAAAAGTGTATTAATTCTGGTTTAAGCACTTGGGCTTTCAGGCCAGTTATTTTACATTAAGAGGGTTCGTGGTCTGCACTCTTGTGGGAGGAGAGGCTGGACTCTGCCCTTCTGAGCTGGGGATTTCTGGTTAAAGGCTTATAGTGCATGCATATCCGAACTGCTTCTTACTGAAGTTGGTGCGCCTTGTTTGCTGTGGCATAGACTGGATTCGGGCCTGCTGGATCTAGCTTTGTTTGTGTAACTTGAGCACTAATCCAGACATTCTCTAAAGTATTCAATTGTATTTATTACTGCTTGGTTGTAACTTGATTAAAGTGTAGCTATCATTCTAAGTCTTTTGGATTAAGCACTTGGGCTTCAGACCAGTTGTTTTACATTAGGAAGGTTTGTGGCAAGCACTGTGGTGACAGGACAGGTAGCTTTCATCCTTCTAAGTTGGGAACTGCTGATTGAGAGCCCAGTGTCCAAGTGTATTAGTTCTGGTTTAAGCACTTGGGCTTCAGGCCAGTTATTTTACATTAAGAAGGTTTGTGGTCTGCACTCTTGTGGGAGAAGAGGCTAGACTCTGCCCTTCTGAGCTGGGAATTTCTGGTTAAAGGTTTATAGTGCCTGAATATTTGAACTGTATCTTACTGAAATTGGTACACCTTGTTTGCTGTAGCATAGATTAGATCCAGGCCTGCTGAATCTAGCTTTGTTTATATGCTTGTTGTTTGCTTGTTATTTCCCTGGAACGCTAATTCCACCTAATACACGGCTTCTCAGCACTTCTGTGGATCACTAGTGATATCTGCATTGCTTACTGTACTTATTTCCTTGTTTCACTTGAAAGAAAGTTACTGTTTGTCATTTTTGCATTTAGTTACTTGTAACACATTGCACTCAAGTTACCTGGCACTTGCTCACTAAAGCAATTATATAAGTCAGCACTAAAAATTAAAAGCACTACACCCTCACTCCCCACTGGCCCTTGTTTTCAATTATTAAGGAATTCCCAATATTATTCTAGCATGTCCAAAGGTCAGTTGTCAATCTCCTCTCTGGTCCAGCTGGTGAATCTGGGAATCTTGAGGCAATGTTATAACTGCCTCATGCACACAGACAACCCTCTCCTCCTCCCACATAACACAAATACTTGCGAGAGATGCAGCTATTTAGCCAAACTGGAGGCTGAGCTCTCTCAACTCAGGACTGGCAAGACCAGACAGGAGGAGAAGGCAACTACACACACCACAAAACCAGCCTCACATAATGCTACCACACCACTGAATCAAACATATAAACACACAAAGACATACTCAGAGCCTCTGAGTAAAAATTTACCTAAACAGCAGAGGCCTCCAAAGCAGACACCCAAACAACTGCTATCTCAAGACACCCCACAAGCAACACATAAACCACAAAATCAGTGTGCAAAGCAGTCACAGCCCTTAAGGCCAAATACAACACCAAACATACTTGTCATAGGTGACTCCATAGTCAGACACACTGACGTCCCGCTCACCAGGCTGAACAAGGAGAGGGTCACAGTAAGCTGCCTATCGGGCGCTAGAATCCGCCACATAACACAAGCACTCAAGTCACTCCACGGCAAGTACAAATATGACACAGTCATTGTCCATGCTGGTGTGAACGACCTGAGATGTACCTCCCTGGACTACATGAAAAGAGACATAGAGGAGCTCTCTGATTATGTAGCCCAGGCAGGTATGACCCTGACCCTGAGCAGTATCCTTCCTTCACCAAGAATGATGCCACAATATAGAGACAAGATGATCAACTTTAACAATTGCCTTAATGTCTGGTGTCATTCAAAGGGGATCCAGTGTCTGTCTGCCTGGGATGACATGCTTGACAAGCCACGCTGATTCGCAAGGGACGACTTGCACCTGTCACCCCTGGGATTCCGGATATTGGCTAAGGCTCTTGCCACCCCCATAGTGCCTTTTTTAGGCAAGGCTCAAATTCTAAACCTACCACCCTAGAAAACAAAAATGGGAAGAAACTGAGGGTAATGCTGCTCAATGCCAGAAGTCTAAATCTCAAAATGCACGCACTCGAGGCCCTTCTCAGTATGGAGAACATCGATGTCTGTGCTGTAACTGAAACCTGGTTCAAGGCTCCTGAGAGCACCCCGGCACTATTAGGTTTTACCTCATATCATGCGTTCCGGCCCCAAAACCCAGACCACACCACAAAAGGAGGGGTGTATCCATATTCATAAAGGATACCCACACCTCCAGGTTGGTGGCAACGCACGAAGCTTCGGAAACCATCCAGGTGCAACTTACCATAGGCAAAACTGCTCTACAAATTGTAGCATGCTACAGGCCACCCTCTCAAACTCAGGAACCCCACACAGCCTTCCTGAAGACACTGGAGGGTATAAATGTATCTCCAAACACCATCATATTGGGTGACTTCAACTACCCGAATATAGACTGGGAACATTACTCAAGCCCTAGCTTTCTAGCCCAACGGTTCCTGGAGTTCATAAATTCAAATGCCATGGAACAGCTAGTCACTGTTCCCATGAGAGGAGAAAATATACTAGATCTCATTATCACAAACATGGGGACAAAATGTTCCACACCGGAAGTATATCCCTCATTGGTGAGATCTGATCATAAACTAATCTCTCTGGAAATCCACATCCCGCCCCCACCCCAAACAAAAAAGACCACAGTGAAGAACTTCTCTAAAGCAAACTTCACACTACTCAAGACTGGTGTGGTATCCTTCAAGGCCCCTGAGCCAGTGGAAACCACAACCCAAGCTGCGGAAGCCCTTACAAATGCCTTCTATGAACACCTCCAGGACTGCATAGATCAGGCAATCCCAAATAAAACCAAGAATCTTTCCACAAAGGGCAAACATCCAGTCTGGTGGACCCCAGCCATTAACAAACTTTACAATAAGAGGAGAAAGCTATTACATGATAGAACAAAATCCATAAAAGGGAAGTCACCCCTGATCATTATTAGTAAAAGAATACGAGCACTCATAAAATCAACTAAGGCCAATTTTGAGAGAAAAATTGCCATGGATTCAAAGGACAATCATAAGGCCTTTTTCAGCTATGTTAGGAACCTGGGTGGAAACTCCCAGATATGCTCAGAATTAGTCCAAAATGATACAAAAATCACTGAGCCCACAGACATTGCCAACATACTGGCAGACAGGTTCAGTGCAAACTTCACCCCCCCTCTCCCCCCCTAAAGGAGAGATAACTATCCCAGCAGAGTGTAGCCTCCCAGACATCTCAAATGCGCAGGTGAAAGCTGCTCTCTCTAAAGCTAAAAACACAGCATCAATGGGACCGGATGATGTCCCCGGCTGTGTGCTACACAAGCTAAATGAGGAATTAAACCCGCACATAAGGCAGCTGTTTAATCTCAGCCTTACCACAGGATATGTGCCCAAGGAGTGGCGTACGGCAACTATGGTCCCACTCCACAAAGGTGGTGCCTCTACAGACCCTGGTAATTACCGCCCCATAAGCTTAACAAGTCTAGTCTGCAAAGCTATGGAGAGGATCATAATGGAGCTCATAAACAAAGATATAGGGGACTTGCAGACATTGGACCCGACCCAGTTTGGCTTCGTCAAGGACAGATCATGCCTTTTGAACTTGGTCGACTACTTCGAAACAGTCACCAAGGCCATTGATGAGGGAAAGGCAGTCCATACAGCCTACCTTGACCTTGCAAAGGCTTTCGACACAATACTCCACTCGGGTATTGTAGAAAAACTTACCAGCTTAAATGTAAACCCATATGTCACAAGATGGGTTGCAAACTGGCTTAAGGACAGAACCCACAGGGTTAGAGTTGCTGGTGCTATGTCAGACTCCAAGCCGGTCACAAGTGGTGTCCTACAGGGCTCGGTCCTTGGCCCCCTATTGTTCGGCATCTACTTCTCAGAAGTACAGGCCAACATGGGAGGACTTTGGCTGACAAAGTTTGCAGACAACTGCAAACTGGGCCATAGTGGAAAGTGCATCGGACACGGATATCCTTCAGAAGGGACTCACGGAAACAGATAGCTGGTGCCAGAGCCATGGCCTGAAGTTAAACGCCAAAAAATGTATAGTCATACCCTTCGGGAAAAACAAGGTAACCCCAAGCTACCATATAGGTGGCAATGCACTAAGCACAGAAGAGGTTATCAGGGACCTGGGGACCCAGGTTGACAGTGGCCTTTCTTTTGACCCTCACATTGCTAAAGTGGTTAGAAAGACCTTCTACATTGCCCACCTGATCATGAAGGGATTCACATCCAGATCTAGTGAGGTCATTGTTCCCCTGTACTCTTCACTTATCAGACCAATGATCGAGTACAATGCCCCATTCGGGATGTATCTCACCCGACATCTGCAGCAATTGGAGAGACCCCAAAAGTTCCTCACCAAAAGGATAAAGGGACTCCAAAATCTGTCATATGCTGCCAGATTGAAGAAACTCCAGCTCTATTCAGTCGCATACCATCTGCTCAGAGGTGACATGTGCCTGACACACAAGGCCATGTCCAACCCGGAATTAATGGACATGCTCCACCTCAAAAAATCCAAATCCACCAAAATCACTAGAGCAAGCGACTTAAACCTTAGCACGGATATAAATAGGATGTGCTGGAGGGATACATTTATCACTCAGAGACTCCCTATGCTGTGGAATAAAATCCCGGTCCATGTGAGGTAGAGCACCTCGCTGGCTCTGTTCAAGAGAAATCTTGACCTGTGGATGGGAGATCGTAGGTTTACCCCGGGAATCATCTCTGTGTCACTGCTGGACAGAGGCACAACAAACTAATGGGCACAGTATTTTTTCATATAAGGGGTGGCGTAAGCCACAAAACTTTGGGCTAGGCTTATAAATGCCTTAGGGCAGATAGCCTAGTATAAACCTATGAACCTATGAACCTATGGACAAAAATAACTAAGTAAACCCCAACAAATAAACACCTCTTAATAAAATCATATAGTATATGCTCTAACATACTTAGCTGCAAGTAGAGGCAATGGTTAGCATTATAACAGTTGAAGTATTGCCAAATCATTTAAAATATAAGAAATAGGAATTATGGGTTAGAGGAGGCTTGATGCAGATAGGAGTCAGTGAGGAAGGTATGAGAAAGTGCTGAAGACTTTTGGGGTAGAGGTTGGTATAGAATACCAGTGATCAGAGTGTCAGTCACATGGACTGCCACATGACAAGACAATTTATAGTGCCACTCAAGTGGCACTGAGAACTATCCCTGCAATAAGAATTCACATTTCATGGTACATGTGAGCACCAATGTTTTTGCAGGTGAAATTACGGATGAGGACCTTGGAAATATGTGAAAAGTGAATGGAACATGCCAGGAATTAGGACATAGAATATCTCTTTTAGAAATGTTTTTTTTTTTTTTATTATTTATACAGATCATTGTTTTTAGCATTTTATATATAGCACTTTTATTTTAATGCACTTTAGTTTTTGAGTGTATTTTATTGCTATTAACTAATCTGCACGGGTAACTGATTTGTTTGCAGTTAAAATCATTCTGTATTTTTACAAATCTTTATCTGTTTAAAAACTTTCATTTTGTGGCTTTCTCTAGTGCTTACTGTCTGTAGGCTATTGTTTTCAGCTGAAGCCTTTCTTTACCTTGGCTAGACTGTGTTAATTGTCTGCTGGCTGGTGGGGGCTGGTTCTTTTGTGTTTTTGTAAAAAAAAAAAAAAAAAAAAAAGTTGTTGTTCTGGTATTTAAGCCCTAACTTTGATAGGGTTTCTGTCTATACACACTGAGCAGAGTGGATGAGAGGTGTTGACTACAACTGCTAGCTGAGATATATAAGTATCCTGTTTTTTTTTATTATTTATACAGATTATTGTTTCTAGCAATTTATATATAGCACTTTTATTTTAGTGCACTTTAGTTTTTGAGTGTATTTTATTGCTATTTAATCTGCACTGGTAACTGATCTGTTTGCAGTTAAAAGCATTCTGTATCTTTACAAATCTTTATCTGTTTAAAAACTTTCATTTTTGTGGCTTTCTCTAGTGCTTACTGTCTGTAGGCAATTGTTTTTGTCCTCAACCCCCCCCCCCCTCCCAGTTGGTGTCTTGCTGTTTTGCTGTTATACTTGGTGGCTTTGCAGTTGCCTGGCCCTACTGTAAATCTGATCTGATCTGCGACACTCCTCCCAGTCTAGTGTCATTAGTTCATTCTACCTAATACAGAGAGAACATTGGATAAGGCCTTCTGTTTCTCCTTGTTCCCTTTCAAAAAAAAAAAAACTTTTTTTTTTGTTTTGCCTGAATCTCCTTGTGTTCTGACTGTGCTTCTCAAACATTTTGGAAATATAGAGTATATTTCAGAGCATTTATTATAACTGTAATTGCCTTAATATTGCTACAACTCAAGTGCTCTAGGTTGCACTGCATCTGAAGTGTTTGTATGTTTTAGCTGCTTTTCTGTATATATAGACTTCTCTGTATATGTAGTCTAGCTACTTATTCTGCTGTGCTACTTCCTCTTAAATCGTTTTTCAGTTGTGCACTTGCCTTGCTTCATTTAAAAAAGTTTACATTGCTAATTTTTTAGAGTTTTAATTGCATTTACTGTCTAGGACTACACACTCAAGTGTGTTAGCCTTTTCTATGTTTATTTACTGTATTATTGCATTGTTTAGCCTGTTTCAACAACAACAAAAAAATACTATCTTGTTTGCTCATTTCCCACCTTTTCTAGCCAGTACATATCCCATGCTTTGCTTGTCTCAGGACTTTATTTTCTGTGCTCAGAGCTATCCAGACCTTGCATTGGTAGAGGGAAGTCCTACTGCCTACCAGTGGGACTGGTGAGCATTGTACTGCCTATCTAATGCTAGAGGAGTAGTTTCCAGCTCTGAAATTGTAATTATATTAGCCTTTTGGGCTGCTTTCTACCCCTTTCAACTTTCTGGCATAAAAACGTGTGTGTTTGCACATTTTTCACATCATGCAGCACCACAGGACTACGGTTAAACTATTCCAGGTGCCAGAAAGTCTGCTCTTCAAATTGTCCCGTAGAACTAGCTGGTTTCTCAGTAGTAGCACTAAAATCTGAACCCCTGTGATTAGCACTTGCTCTAGAACATGCTGGAAAGCACTAGGAAGCCTGAAACAGATACAAGCACTCAGCTCTCCTTGTCAATAAGGAGAAATTAATCATAGGCACTAAACAGCCTACAATTGCAAAGTACCTTGCAAAGGTAAGGGAAAACAGCTCTTAAACTTTACATAAAAGCACCTAAACAGGCATGTCCAAGGGTCAGCTTCCTGTGATTTCTCCTGTCCACCTGGTGAATCTGGGCATACTGGGGCAATGCGGCAACTGCCTCATGTACACAGACAATCCTCTCCTCCTACCACCCAACACTACAACCTGCAAGAGATGCACTTACATAGCCAAACTGGAAGCAAAGCTCTCTCCGGCCAAGATTGTGCTAGACAGTCAAGAGGAGAAGGTTAACACCTGCATCACACCTCAAGCAACTCATAGCCCTTCAAAACCCACACCATCAACACCCACACATAGCAACACTAAACCCACATATGCGGAGGCCCTTAACATTAACCTGCCCAAGCAACAAGGACCCCGAGCTGAAGCAAACAAACACCAGTCACAACCAAAGTGACACATAGCTCACAACACCAGTGTGCCACCCAACAACAGCCCCTAAGGCAAGACAATGTAC
The DNA here is from genome assembly GCF_019279795.1 of Protopterus annectens. NCBI lineage: Eukaryota > Metazoa > Chordata > Ceratodontiformes > Protopteridae > Protopterus > Protopterus annectens. Next base: position 1,307,772,499 of record NC_056733.1, read on the forward strand.
CCAACACTTTAGTCATAGGTGACTCTATAGTCAGGCACACTGATGTCCCACTCACCAGACTGAACAAGGAGAAAATTACAGTCAGCTGCCTGTCGGGTGCCAGGATCCGCCACATAACGCATGCACTCAAGTCACTCCACAACAAATACAAATACGACTCTGTCATTGTCCATGCTGGAGTGAATGACTTGAGACATACCTCCCTGGACTACATGAAAAGAGATATGGAAGAGCTCTTGGATCATGTGACCCAGGCAGGTATGACCCTAGCCCTGAGTAGCATCCTGCCTTCGCCCAGAATGATACCACAGTATAAGGACAAAATGACTGACTTCAACAATTGGCTAAGCTTCTGGTGTCATTCAAAGGGGATCCAGTATTAGTCTGCCTGGGAAGACATGATCGATAAACCACGATGCTTTGCCAGAAATGGTCTGCACCTGTCACCCCTGGGATTCAGGTTACTGGCTAAAGCTCTTGCCACCCGTATAGTGCTTTTTTTAGGCAAGGTTCAAAGGATAAAACCACCACCGTAACAGATAGAAGCAGGCAAAATCTGAAGGTAATGCTACTCAATGCTAGAAGTCTAAACCTCAAAATGCACTCTCTCGAGGCACTCCTAAAAATGGAGAACATCGATATCTGTGCAGTAACTGAGACCTGGTTCAAGGCTCCAGAGAGCACCCCTGCAATACCAGGCTACAATTTTTGCCACACTTTTTGGCCACAAAACCATGACCGAAATACTAAAGGTGGAGGAGTGTCCATATTCAGCAAGGATATTCACACCTCCAGGCTAGTTGCCCAACACAATGCATCTGAAATTCTCCAGGTGCAACTAACACTAGGTAAGACTGCAATCCAAATTGTAGCTTGCTACAGATCCCCAACCATGCCCCAAGATTCTCACTAGACCTTTCTAAACATACTGGAAAATATTAAGATACAACCAAACACCCTAATACTGTGTGAGTATAGGGCCTATACAAGCCTACCATAACAATTCACTGGCTATTTCTTCCCATACTATTTACTTCCCTGGACCCCTGTCTAGCAGGGTGACTGACATGATCCCTGGGGTGAATTTCCTTTCTCCCATCCAGTCATCAAGGTTCCTTTTGAAGAGGGCTAAAGAGGTGCTCTGCTTGACATGTATGGGCAGTCTATTCCAGAGTCTGGGGAGTCTCTGGGTCAGGAACCTATCCCTCCAGCATGTTTTGTTTATTATGATGACAAGGTTTAGATCCCTGGAGCGTGTGGCTCTGAGGGATTGGGATTTCTTTAAGTGTAGCATGTCCAACAGCTCTGGGTTTGACATCACCTTGCATGTTAAGCAGAGATCGCCTCAGAGTAGATGACATGTGACAGAGTATAGCTGGAGTTTTTTAAGGTGGTCAGCATATGGCATCTGCTTTAGGCCTGTGATTCTTTTAGTGAGGTATTTCTGTGGCCTTTCCAGCTGTTGCAGATGTCTTGTGAGGTACATACCAAACGGGGCATTATACTCTGTAATGGGTCTACTGAGGGATGAGTATAGTGGGACAATGACCTCCTTTTTTCTGGATGAAAAGCCCTTAGTGATGAGGTGTGCCACATAGAAGGATTTCCTGACTGTTGTGGCGATGTGGTTATTGAAGGTGAGACCACTGTCCACCTGTGTCCCTAAGTCTCTCATCAAACTTTCGATGTTTAGTGTCCTGCCACCTATGTGATAATTCATGGGTACATGTTTTTTTCCAAAGGGGATAACTATACATTTCTTGGCATTAAGCTTGAGCCCATGGCTCTGGCACCAGGCATCTGTTTCTGTAAGGTCCTTTTGTAGAATATAAACATCATCTGGGATTCAGTAATGGCTCCCAGTTTGCAGTCATCTGCGAACTTTGTTAGCCAGAGTCCCTTAGTGTTGGCCTGTACTTCAGAGAAGTAGATGCCAAACAAGAGAGGTCCCAGGACTGAACCCTGAGGTACTCCACTTTTCACTTGTCTGGAGCTGGATTTGGAGTCAGCTACTTTTACAGTGTGGGTTCTGTCAGTAAGCCAGTTGGCAACCCATCGAGTGATGTAGGGATTAATGTAGGGTTATCATATTTGTTTGTATGAAAAAGAGGACAAAAAATATGTGCTATCAGCATATATTATTTCGTCCTGTTAGAGCAGAAGAGCAAAAATAAATAAATAAAACTAAAGACCTTTTTTTTTTTTGCTTCCCTCTTAGGTTGAAGAGCAAAAAAAAAAAAAAGATCCATGTTTGGGGATTTTTGATTGGCCCGTATGCAGGTATACTAGCCAATCAAAACCTTGCACAGCGGATCCTCTTCCTTTCAATGCGGAACTTCAAGCATTTCCGCATTGAACAGAGCTCCACTTTTTGATTGGCTCATATACCAGTATACAAGCCAATCAAAACCTTGCACAGTGGACCCTCTTCTGTTCAATGCGGAACATCAAGCAGTTCCGCACTGAACAGAGCTCCGCTTTTTGATTGGCTCGTATACCGGTATACGAGCCAATCAAAACCTCGCACAGTGGACCCTCTTCTGTTCAATGCGGAACATCAAGCAGTTCCACAATGAACAGAGCTCCGCTTTTTGATTGGCTCGTATACTAGTATATGAGCCAATCAAAAAAAAAAAAAAAAAAACAGAGCGGAGGAAAGACTCCAAAATAGGGATGTCTGTTTTTTGAAAATTCTGTGATTTGTCCGGGTTTTAAAACCCGGACAAATCACAGAATTTTCAAAAACAGCCTGGACAGGAGCCCAAAAAAGAGGACATGTGGTAACCTTAGATTAATGCCCAGCTTAGTAAATTTATCTATGATTCCAGAGTGGGGGATGGTGTCAAAGGCCTTGGCAAGGTCCAGATAGGCTGTGTGGACTGCCTTACCCTTATCCATGGCTCTGGAGACTGATTCGAAGAAGTCAATCAGGTTCAGGAGACAAGATCGGCCCTTCATGAACCCAAATGGGTGGGGTCCAGTGTTTGAAGGTTGCCAATGTCTTTGTTTATAAGTTCCATGATAATATGTTCCATGGCCTTGCAGATCAGGCTCGTCAGACTGATGGGGCGGTAGTTTCTGGGATCCAAGGTGGATGCCCCCTTGTGGAGTTGGATAACTGTAGCTGTGCGCCACTCAGTGGGCATGAAGCCTGAGGTGAGGGTATGATTAAACATGACACTTGGGTGAGGTGCCAGTTCATTTTGTAGTTCATGTAGTACACAGTCTGGGATGTCATCTGTTCCCATGGATGCTGTATTCTTAGCTTTGGAGGGTGCGTTTTTTACTTGTGTGGCTGTTATTACTGGAATTTGGCAATCTTCCGGTATTGGGATGGGTCATTTAGGGGGTGAGAGTGGGGTAAAGTTGGCATTGATTCGATCTGCCAGGATATTGGCAATATCCTTGGGATCAGTATATTTAATGCCATTCTGTTGTAGCTCAGAGCAGATCTGTGCATTACCATTTAGATTCTTGACATAGTTATAGAATGCCTTGTGGTTGTCTTTGAAATCTTTGTCAATTTTATTTTCGTAACTAGATTTGGAGGATTTTATGAGGGATCTCAGCTTCTTACTGAGGCTGGTAAGGGAGTTTTTTGCATCCTGGGATTTTCCTCTTTTCTGCAACAATTTTTTCCTTTTGTTGTAAAGTTTGTTTATGGCAGGGGACGACCAGATTGGCTTCCTTTTTTGGAGGAATGCATCTTGGTTCTACTTGGGATGGCATGATTCATGCATGAGTGGATGTGCTCGTACAGTGCCTTAGTGTAGGACTCAGCAATCGACATTTCAGTTCCTGTCTGCATGGGTGTCATGAAGTTTGTAACTTCTGACTTGAGTAGCATGAAGTTGGCTTTGCAGAAGTTTTTTATGGAGGTTTCCTTACTGGGGGGTGGGGGGGATGTGGATGTTAAGGGTGATTAGTTTATGGTCAGAACTAACCAACGAGGAGGTGACCATAGGTGTGGAGCATCGATATCCCATGTTGGTAATGACCAGGTCTAGGATACTGGAGCCCATGGTGGGACTATGGATTAGTTAATCCAGGGCATTGGAATTTATGAATTCCAAGAACCGTTGGGCAAAGGTGTTGGCACACAAGTAGTTTTCCCAGTTAATGGCAGGGTAGTTGAAATCACCCAGTATTAGAGTGTTTGGTTGTGTATTAATATTTTCCAGTATGTTTAGAAGGGTGTAGTGAGAATCTTGGGGCATGGTGGGGGATCTGTAGCAAGCTAGCATTTGGATTGCAGTCTTACCTAGTGTTAGCTGCACCTGGAGAATTTCAGACACATTGTGTTGGGCAACTAACCTGGTGGTGTGAATATCCTTGGTGAATATGGACATTCCTCCACCTTTAGTGTTTCGATCCTGGTTTGGTGACCGAAAAGTGTGGTAAGAGTTGTAGCCTGGTATTGCAGGGGTGCTCTCTGGAGCCTTGAACCAGGTCTCATTTACTGCACAGATATTGATGTCCTCCATTTTTAGGAGTGCATCGAGAGAGTGCATTTTGAGGTTTAGACTTCTAACATTAAGTAGCATTACCTTCAGATTTTGCATGCTTGTACCTGTTACAGTGGTGGTTTCATCCTTTGAACTTTGCCTAAAAAAGGCACTATAGGGATGGCAAGAGCCTTTGCTAGTAACCTGAATCCCAGGGGTGACAGGTGCAGACCATTTCTGGCAAAGCATCGTGGTCTGTTGATCATGTCGTCCTAGGCAGACAGATACTGGATCCCCTTTGAATGATACCAGAAGCTTAGCCAATTGTTGAAGTCAATCATTTTGTCCTTATATTGTGGTATCATTCTGGGCGAAGGCAGGATGCTACTCAGGGCTAGGGTCATACCTGCTTGGGCCACATGATCCGAGAGCTCTTCCATGTCTCTTTTCATGTAGTCCAGGGAGGTACGTCTCAAGTCATTCACTCCAACATGGACAATGACAGAGTCATATTTGTACTTGTTGTGGAGTGACTTGAGTGCATGAGTTATGTAGCGGATCCTGGCACCTGACAGGCAGCTCACTGTAATTTTCTCCTTGTTCAGCCTGGTGAGTGGGACATCAGTGTGCCTGATTATAGAGTCACCTATGACTAAAGTGTTAGGTATGTTGTCTTGCCTCAGGGACTGTTGCTGGGTGGCACACTGGTGTTGTGAGCTATGTGACACTTTGGTTGTGATTGGTGTTTGTTTGCATTTCAGCTTCGGAGGTCCTTGTTGCTTGTGCAGGTTACAGTTAAGGGCCTCCGCATATGTGGATTTAGTGTTGCTATGTGTGGGTGGTGTTGGTGTGAGTTTAGAAGGGCTATGTGTTGCTTGAGGTGTGGTGCGAGTGTTAACCTTCTCCTCTTGACTGTCTAGCACAATCATGGGTGGAGAGAGCTTTGCTTCCAGTTTGGCTATGCAAGTGCATCTCTCACAGGTTGTATTGTTGGGTGGTAGGAGGAGATGGTTGTCTGTGTGCATGAGGCAATTGCTGCATTGCCCCAGTATGCCCAGATTTACCAGGTGGACAGGAGAAATCAATGGAAGCTGACCCTTGCACATGCCTGGTTTGGTGCTTTTTTTTTAAACATACAGGAGCTGTTTTCCCTTACCTTAGCAAGGTACTTTGCAATTATAGGCTGTTTAGTGCCTATGATTAATTTCTCCTTATTAATAAGGGGAGTGCAGTGTGCACTAGAGAAGTTAGATGTGAAAGTAGGTAACTTAAGTTTTACCTGTGTAAAAAGTTAAGTTTTAGTGGAGAGTCACTATTTTTAAAACAGCAAGATAGATTGAAAGCGAGTGATCACTTTTGTGCTTCAATATGTGCACTCAGGTTAACCACTATCAACACCAATCTCTGTTGTTCTGCTTTATCTAGAAGGTCCAGCAACTACTGTCTTGATGCAGTCTTTTCCTCAGTATGACAGCCCTGATATAGGGAATAGGCTGACATTATGAATACTGCCCTATCATTACAATGGAGTTTGATTGCCATGAGTCTGTTAGTAATTTTGATGACATCTCTCACTGTCTTCTGAAACTTTTATATCACCACAGTTCCCACACCAAGTGACTGTACTTCCTTTCCACTTTGTCTCCTGGATACATAGGATGTCCATCCTCCTCGGTACCATCATGTCATACACTTCCAAGCCTTGTCTTGTCAGTGAACATATATTGAGTATGATATTTGATTGACCAGCCTGTCACTGGACACTGGTTGGCCAGTAACTTAATGAACCATGGCTGCTGGGCTTCACGTCTGGCACATACTGGCCAATAGGGGAACATAAACCCCTCTCAACATTAGCATGGGTCCCTGGCTTAGGGAAGGGCTTCAATCCATTTATCACTGGCAAATACCCATAGCCATTAGACAACACTGGCCAACATGATCAGATCACCTAGTACCTTATTTTTAAACTGTCAAGTGGCTAGTCCTCCCATGGCATGCAGTCATTGATCCATGTTCTCTTATATTGAGGATACTGAGCATCACAATACATAACTCTTCCCCCATGGGGCAACATCTAGAGTCTGTGTTGCTGTCCACAGTTTCATTCTTAGGTAAGTTTGAGATGGAAACACTCAGCATGTTGTTCAGAGGTGGAAAGAGCCTCACAGAGTCACACAAAGAAAATGCAAACTCGAAACAGGAATTGGTTTAAGGTTAGACTTGAACCTTGTACCTGGTGCATGGGAAGTAAAGATCTTAACCATTATTACATCTGAGCTTTCTACCTCTGCAGTATTATTGAGGGCTAGTGAGTTGATCGCTGGTGCAATCACTTTCATTCCTGAAAAAAGAATACTCAGTATACAGAGATCCTCAGAAAAAAATAAAAGTAAAGTTAAATATAATAATGTTCACTGGTTTGGTGGAAGCTACCTATCTTCATCTGACTAATTAGTCATCACTTCTAAACTTTGTGACTCATTCCATGGGGCTTCCATTATCGCCACTTCAGAAATATGTATGACAAGACCAAAGGCATCTGAGTCTGCAATGGCAATTGGATCACAATTAAGCAGGGAGGCAAGTGAAGAGAATGTGTTAACCAGAATCAACTTCTGATGACTCATCCTCCCTTTGATTTCACCATTTGAGTAGACTGCCTTCCTCAAGCCATTGACCTCTTTGGTCTGAAACAGTGTGACTGGTGTCTCCCTCTTTTTGATGACCCTGGTATAACTGCATCAATATTCTCCTCTTTTCATATAGTTTCTGAATATAGTTGGTTTGTGAGGATCACGTGGGAGGCTATGAAAGCTTCCACTTCATACACAGTTAAAAAGTGGCTAAATAGTATCACTTTTGGCCACATACATCACTGGAAACTTTAATTCTCCAAGTAACCCCTTTCCTGAAATTATCTAAGGTAAGGTTTCTTGTTAAGAAAGAGAGGGATAGTATAATCAAGAACCAAATGTACAACAGCATCAGTAATTTATAAATCATTGCATGTTGATCAGAGTTTGATTAAGATAGCTCCTCTTTTCTGGTATTTTAAGAATTTAAAGATTAATTGTCTAGGCCATTTGGCATTTTAGACTTTGGGCATGATCCTATGTGCCCTTTCAGTCATCACTTCTTCTCGAGCCCCCAAAAGCTTCTTCATCTCACTTGCAATAAAGTTCCATGGGTCATCCCCTAATAGTTTTTCTGGAAGCCCTAGAATGGAGATGTTATCCCGACAGATTCTGTTTACAAAAATGTCCAACATATCACCAAGCCTGTCCACAGAGTGAATAGTTTGTTTGTCTTTCACCCTCTAGAATATGGATTTTGTCTGTGCTGGCTGAAGAGTCATGTTGCTGAGCAGTGATCAGTGATGGTAAAAGATCCAGCTGTACCAGATGGTTAGTGGTGATGGCTTTTATTTGAAAAATACCCACTGAGATTATTTTCATCATAGCGGTAAGTGTATCCAAGGTAGTTTTAATGTGCTTTAAGTCCTCAGATAATGTTGCTATTAATGCTACCATCTTTCCCATATTCACAAAGTCTCAGAGCTCCAAACTCAAGCTATGATGTACAGAATGGAATACACTGCCTTTTGAGACCCAAAGCTTGTCCACCACCATGATAGAGTATATTTGTCTGGCTTATAGTCAGCAAATAAAAAACTCTAGTTCTGAAGCTAAAGTTTTGACTGAAATGGCATAGGGGTACCTCTGTGGGTTACAGCATGTCAGCCATTTATGCAACCTCATGCATGCTCCTGTTCTGTAATAATTGTACTATAAGTTTCTTCTTCACTGCATGGTTCTGTAATAATTTTACTGTACATTTTTTAATTTATTCTTTACTGTACTAATGTACCCAGGGTCTGGCTGAAAATGGTCAGTAGACCAGCCTACCTACCTGGTCACTGAATTGTAAAATAAATAACATTAGAAAATGGTGACTACTTTTATTTAAGGGAAGAGTAGAAATAAACCTTGCAGGATGTATGAGAAGCAGAAATAAAAGTAAATATTCCTGAGTACTCAACTGTTTATACTGTGGAAGTGTTCCACATGTAAGTAAACGTGTCCTCTAGACATATGGACACCTGCCTTAGCAATAAAAGTTAGTCTTCATGGCAATTAAAGGGTTTGTTGGAAAAGAAAAAAAATCTGTCAGTGTTACATCAGAGACTTGTAATAAAAAGGATCTATGTGGTAAAATTCTGGTGAGATTTTGTGAAACAAAAATGCTGTAAAGATGCTGCTTATAAACATTAAGCATTGTGACAGGGACAATAGGGTTAATTGCTGTGTACTGCAAGAAAGAAAATTATGTGCAAACATGTGCAACTGATTATGAACCACTTGTATTGAAAAGTGAGACTCAAAAGAGGTAATAAGCAAAATAGTCTATGTGCCACTATCATGAAAAGAAAACAGATGTTAGGTTTGGCTGAAATGTAACACAGGATTACATAGAAAAGGGGCATTGGCCATCTAAGTCAGGTCACAAACAATGCTGTTTTGCAGCAGAATGAGAATGCTTTGGATCAAAATATTTGTGGTAGGTAAGAGTAAATGGATATGTTCTAGTCAAGTATGCTGGATGTCACAGTGGAGGAGTGGGTAGTATTCTCACTTCACAGCAAGAGGTTCTTCAGTGTGATTCTTAGTTAGGGTGCATTCTGTTTGAAGGCTGCATGTCCTCCTTATGTTCACATGGGTGCTCTGGTTTTCTCACACACTTCAAAGACATATGGTAGGTAGATTGGCAACTTCTAAATTGCCCACGATAGTTTATGTGCATGTGTTTGTGTGTGTGTGTGTGTGTGTGTGTGTGTGTGTGTGTGTGTGTGTGTGTGTGTGTGTGTGTGTGTGTGTGTGTGTGTGTGTGTGTGTGTGTGTGTGTGTGTGTGTGTGTGTGTGTGTGTGTGTGTGTGTGTATGATAAGGAAGAAAGCTCTGGCAATCCCCTTCCATTTTCCTTCCTTGTCTATTAAACTCCATAGAAGACGGGCTGTTAATGAGATCACAGTAGGATTTGGCTATGACTCATACTCATGGATAACTGGATTACAACTATGAAATGGAACTCTTAGTTGAGAGTTGTGACTATGGCTTGAAATGATCTAGAAAAGATGCAGTAGAGCAAGACTGGGGTTTTCAATTAATGCTCATTGTTAAGACACAAGCACTTGTGGAAAAGGCAATGAATGCAATTTCAAGAAATCTGGCTATGAAACAATGGCATAATCAACAATAAGATAAAGTAATTAAACCACTCTGTCAACATTGTATAGCTCTGCAAGAAGAACTCAGTTAATTAACTAAGAGTGAAGAAATGCTAAGGTACACACAGGGCACTGTCTCTAAGCAAACAGTATCAACCACAATGTTAGAAGAGCTGGCTTTTTAAAATAAAAATAAAATGAGTTTTATGAGGTTGCTGGTTAATCTTGATTGGAAAAAAGACACATTATAAAGCCATAATAAAGCAGACAAAGAAAGTTCTTATTTTTTCAAAAACTGCCTGAACTTTCTGTAAAAGTTGAAACTGAGATGCATAACAATAAATCCGTAAGTGCTAAGGCACCTGACATCATAACTCAATAGGGAAAAGAGCATGTTTCAATGGAGTTAGGAAAATAACACTACATAAATTGGAAAAAATAGCAAAATGACCCAGTTGGAAAAAATAGCAAAATGACCCAGTGTTGGAATATGAAAGACAAAAAGGACATTAGTTTCCAGCCTAAGCTGTCTTTGTGTATTTAGATAGTGAGAATAAAGCAGGAGATATAAATGGTTAAGAATGTGCTGCTTGATCTAAAGATGATGGTATCATAATATACAAGAAGAGAATGCATCACTAAAGGTGCTGAACTGTAAAACAATTCCTGTTCACAATGATGAAGTGGTCAGCATGTACAACAACAGAAATCTGAAAGTAAAAATGAAAGTAAACAGTTGGCAATGACTAGCGAAGAACTCATAAAGTCTATATATATGAAGTAATACCAAGAAGCAACAGTTGGGACATTAATGCACTCAGGAGATGGAACAAAAACTGCAAACATAATGGAAGCCTTGTTAATACACTGTAGGAAGAAAAGAGAAAGTTGGGATGCAAGATGGACTAATGCTATAATGCTTTTCTCAAGCTAACCACTAAGTACAGAAATGAGGAGGCTAATAACAAAATCCAAAATAAACCATTGAAGTAAAACAATAAATTTAAAAAAATGCCAACCCTTGTTTCTTATGCTAAACTGATACGAGGGCCACTGATGTAACAAAGTTGTAAATGGAAACTGGAAAGAATGCACATTAACCTTCTGAAGCTCAGAGTCATGAATAAGTTGATGAACAGCAGAAACATTCAGAGTCTGAAAGCTATAGAAACAGCAGAACAGAAGTGTGCCTGGTGTAATTATAAAATATTTATATAACTCCTGATTGAACGCATATGGAATTATTATAGAATTCAAGATGGCTCTTACTGAAAAACTCCATACTGGCTTTGCTTATACATGCTTCATAAATAAAGGCCAACAGTTCTGCCTCCTATGCCAGCTCCATCTCTAAAAATTTTGTGTGTCTGATCTACCAATATTATTATGTTTCATTGCCTTCTTTATTTATTAATATATAGAACTTACTACTTACTGTATAAACGTGTGTATACATTTAGACTGCATATTTGTGTTTAGCTTCATATTACATAACTGTAGCACTGTTTTCCTCTTTAGCTGTTGTATCTGTCCATTGGGGCCCAGGTCATACCTGAAAAAGGTCTTCCTACCCATTTACCAAATAGAAATTAATAAAATATCCCAAAACTGCATAGACAAACCTGCCTCAGACTATGAGTATACAGAACGCCTCAGATATGATTATTGATGAGTACAATCCAGTCATGAAGACAAAGCTAGCAGGCTCACGACCTTTGTCTGATGGAAGCTCTTCTCTGTAAGACATGCAGATATCCAAGTCTCAACATAGATAAACAGAACAAAAAGAACTGTGGCTACTTTTCCCTTCTACAACAAGAAAAGGAAAGTCTAACTGTGAATGAAATCTCAGTAACAGAGTTGGTGACTGAGATGCATGGAACAAAATTATAAATCAAATAGCCTGATGTCATAGAAATTGCACTTCTATGCATGTAAATGGAAAACAGCCAGGCACACAGCTAGTGTAGAAGTGTTTTGTCACATCAGAAACCAAGCCACATTGACATTTGAACTGGATTATAAAAACACCAGTCAAACGGTCCCTAAACTGGAAAAGAAAGAGCAAGACAGCAGAAAATATGAGCAGAAGCTGAGCCAACATGAAACCTATTGGGATGTTAACCAGCAGACACTGAAAATACAATAAAACTCAAACCCTTTGATTCAGAACAATTAAATAGAAAAAATTGTCATTTGATTCATGCAACACTTTGTAAAAGAAAAGAAAAGAAAAAGAAATAAAATAAAATAAACAGAAATCAAAACCATGGTTATGAACCTGCTGATAAAAGATGTTCCTAGAATGTGCTTTGACCAAACCAGTGGCCTGAAAAGACAAGTTCATTGAAAAAACTAAGGTGACTATGATTCTATGCCTATTCACAGGTATTACATTTTGCCAGAAATTATCTCAACTCAAAGAATGCTTGGAGAAAAGAAACCCAGGGGCTCTGAGATCATGGATCAGCTGAGAAGGGATTGACCTGGCCAGTGTTGCCCTGGCCTGGTCTGATTTGGTGGGGGTTATTTAATAAGGTGCCTCCTAGAGACCACTGTTAGGTGTATGGAGCGGTTGAGTTTGGGGATTATGAAAAAAGGATTCCATTTTATGTCCCAAATGGAGAAAGCTATGTCCTTTTCTTGCAAAGGGAGGAAGTGAAAAGGTGTGAGCATACCTCTCAACCTCTTAGAGCAAGAAATCTAGACAAAGTATCAAATAATGGTGGGTCAAAGGCCTGAAAATATAGATACTTTTTAAGTATTACTCTTACAAAATTCGAAAGTTAATAGAATAACAGGTTTTGCATTAGCATGGATTTTCTGAAGGATATGCCTAAAAATCAAATGTCTGCCATTATTTTCTGATTTCAGTTCTCAATGATTTGCCAGTGATTTGCCAGAAAGCTACAGTTTTATGAGAAATGTTTCAAAAATATAAGTAAAAAATCTGGACGTTGTGCGAAAATTTGGATAGTTGAGAGCTATGAGTGTGAGATATGTTAGCAGACAGAGATACAGGCAGAGGACTGAGAACAGCTCAAAAAGAAAGACAGAGCTGGGAAGTTCAGAGGATGACAATGGGGCAGAAGCTCTGGACTGAGACTTGTCATTAGTGGTGAGATATTTGAAATTTGCAAGATTTGATCTTTATTGAATGCGAACAGAGTCACAGCTGGAAATGTTCGATATTATAGGAAAGCAGAAAAGTCAAAATAAAGCAATATGAGCCTAAGTGAAACAAAACTGCTTTTTACCCTTAAACTACTGTCATTTATTTTATGAAAACATGCCTTGTGAATTGTTCTGGAAAAGACTTGTTTTTCAAGTGAAATAAAAGTTATTAGTCTACAAACTTGAGCCCGCTGTGTTTTCAAGATAAACAAATTTAGCATGCATTAAAGGGTGATGATGCATGAAACATATACTGCTTGAGCAAATAATTCCCCTCAAATAGTACTTATGCACATTCCCCAAAGTACTACAGTACATTATAGAATAATTCTAGGTACTTGTGCTAACTTGAGACTTTAAACGTTGCTCAAATTCTACACTGTCTAACTCGGAATATTAGATATTATTTGTTTTCTCTTAAAGAAAGTACATTAATAATATATGCTTGCATACAAGTAACTGTGCACATCACATAATCACATTACTTCTACTAGGCCAATTAAAAAGAGGGCCATTTATGTCTACTGCATTTTACCCACTCGACACAAGAACAGAGAGACAGACATAGAGGCAGACAGACAGAGAAAGCTGATCGAGCCATTGCTAATTGCAATCAGTTTACCAGAGATGTTCAGAGTTTGGCCTCCTTAACCAGAGATCTGTAATCAATCTGAATGAAATCCAAGGCATCCTGTGATTTCTACTGAAACATAAGTATTTTTACAACCTTCTTTGCACTTTTAAATTGTTTGCAACTGCATTGCCACCTACTTTAAACTGTTTTTATTGTTTGTAACTGTGTTTTCTGCACTGCCTATTTACAGTACTTGAACAATTTATAGCATAGGCTAGATTCAGACTTATTCAGAATCTAGAGTGTTTGGCATTTTCTGAGCACTAAAGTCAACTATCTTACATTAAACGGGCCCTCCTTCACCTTTGTGGCAGAAGAGTGTAGTCAAGGATCCATCTGAGTTGGGGATTGTTGGGCCAAGGCTCAGTCTTTGGCTTTCCTATTGGTTGGATTGTTCGAAAACTGTTTTACTTAGCTGATATTTAAACACAGAATTTGCGCAGGATCTATATTATAAAACCAAATGTTTAGGTTGTCAGACACCTAAACATTGACACCTAAACAGTGAAAGCTGAAAACCGCAAATGGCCACTTTCGCAAATTTTTTCACAGGGAAAAAATTTGCTTGGCCATTATTGGGAATTTTCCCTTTTCCCCAATGTAGAGTGATCTTGGAGTTGGTATATTTAGTTGGGGGGCTGGGGGGGCATAGCCCCCCTCATCAGAGGGGTGTGGGGGTGAAGCCCCCCACTTGATTAGGCTTTGAATGTTTGTTTTCCTTTCTGACAGCCAAGCAAATTTTTTCCCTGTGAAAAAATGTTTGGAAGTGTCCGTTTGCGGTTTTCAGCTTTTACTGTTTAGGTGTCAACATTTAGATGTTCGACAACCTAAATGTTCAATTTTATAATATAGACCCTTTGGAGATTGCTGTGCACCACACAACGGGGGTTAGCACTGCTGTGTATAGACACAAGTGCTTAAAAAGTCAAAATTTCCCTAGATAACTGCTAGGGAACCTTTGTAAGCTTCCCTGCTTCTCGGCACATAACGCAGTTGTGCACTGCTGCCCAGAAAGCAACCCAGCTGCAATATTTTGAGGCACTGCTGCAGGTTTCTACCCATAGACCACCCATAGATTATCTGATTTTACTATTTCTACAACAGAACATAGTCCATCTACCCTATGCTCCACCACTTATTACAGAATTCACCTGGCATAATGGAAGGTCAGTTTCCCACCATTTCTTCAGCCATGACATGGGCATCCTGAGGCAATGTAGCAATTGCCTCATGTATACGGACAACCTACTAATCCAAAAACATGCAACTACAATATGTGACAGATGTATCCATACTATGAATCTGGAATCAATGCTCTCTCTTTCACGTAACAGCAAACCAAATACCAAGCAGGTTGTCAGCACCCACACTCCACCTCCCACGCATACCAAGCACACAATACATAAACCCACATTCGCAGAGGTACTCATAGAAATACACCAAAAGAGCAAAGACCTCCCAAGCACAAACCTGCACACAATACAGTCCCAACAGCACCCAGTACACATAATAACACGGGTCTACTTTCAAATCTCGAAATACTGAAAGATCAGCTTTCAGTATCTTGGGACAAGAAATACCAAACACGCACTACAATACAAAATTAAAACAAAAACAAATGCCACTATATTGGAAGTTCATAATACCGAATTTTTATCTAGCGACATTCAGTTTTTTAATATACCCTCCACCACAAAATCACAAACAATACCTCCCTGTCTACACCATAACAAAGCAACAAAACACACACACCAACAAAACCCACATAACCTATGTATAAACAGAGGGGCAGGCCCCACTGCACCCCCCCATGTTGGGGGGCTGTGCCCCCCACATACAACCGCTACTTATATATACCAACTCTGAGGCTGCACTACCATGAAAAAACACAAAAAAACTACCGCTACATGCCCTACGCTTACTTTGCCCACTGTCAAACATACATGTGAAAACACACATAATACACATTTACAAAACTCACCACCTTCAACACACACACACACACACACACACACACACACACACACACACACACACACACACACACACACACACATATGCACACACTTTCACCTATCTGGCTCAACCTACTCCCAAAACTTTCCAAACAACTAAAATAATAATAAATCCCTACCCAAAACCTTTAAACAGTTAAAACCTACCAGAATCTCCATTCACAACCACACATTGTTCACCATGTCTAAATCCCAGACCACACTGCACCTTAAAGACAAAGCACACCACACTACAACCATAGATTTGGTAAACTAATATTCATTAAAGTGCAGTTTTGAATAACTGCACTTTCGTTATTTTCTTCTCGAGATACTGAAAGTCAATCTTTCAGTATCTTGAGATTTCAACGGGGACCTGATAACACATGAATAAATGTCTCACTCAATAAGCCCCTAAGATAAAACATATCTAAACCAAATGTCTGGGTCATAGGCGACTCCATATTGAGACACACAGATGTCCTCCTCACTATGCTGGACAAGGAAAAGGTCACAGTCATCTGCCTGTCTGGTGCTAGGATCCATCATAGCATGCATGGATTCAAGTCTCTCAACAACAAGTGTTGTTATGACTCTGTCATAGTCCATGTTAAAGTGAATGACTTGAGACATACCTCAGTGGACTATATGAAGAGAGACATAATGGAGCTTTCAGATTATGTGTCCCAGTGGGTATGACCCTAGCCTTAAGCAGCATTCTTCCCCTACCCCAGATGATGCCACAATACAAACAAAAAATGATTGACTTCAACAATTATCTTAGCTTCTGGTGTCAGTCCAGGAAGATGCAGTACCTGACAGCCTGGGATGATATTGTCAACAGACCACACTTCTTTGGCATAGATGGTTTTCACCTGTCACCTCTAGGCTTTAGATTGATGGCAAAGGTACTTGCCTCTCCCATAGTGCCTTTTTAGGCAATGCTGTGATGATAAGAAGTACTGCCAGCTATGCCAGGAGAAGTAGGGCAGTGGACGTATAACATATGCCAGCATAGCTGGCTGGAAATTTGTAGGGAACTGTATATCATTTGTATATCAAACTGATTTGTACAGATGCTTGTGTTTAACAATGTATTTGTAAAGTTGCTTCTGTTAAAATGTATCACCAGTATTTGCTGCTGGACAGAAAAGAAATGTACATGCAGTCTTCTTCTTCTTCTTCTTCTTTGTCTTTCAGTTTTTTCCCACTAAGGGGTCGCCACAGCAGAACTCCAGTCCACTAATGATTGGCAGTAGATTTTTACAAAATGCCAAGGTGCCAGCTGGATGCTCAACCTTCAACGAAGGCACACCCATTTACACAGGCATGTCTTTCGAACGTTACCCAACCGCAGCGAGGACATGCAGACTCCCACAGAAGGCACTCCCAAGCCAAGCTGAGAACCGAATGGGAGTACCTCTTGCTGTGAGGTAACAATGCTACCTCTGTACCACATGCATTATTGTAACTGTTTAAATGTATACATTGTAACAGCATGCACCGGAAGAAAACAGGTCAATCCACCTGACTGAAAAATATTCTTGAAAGTAAATGACTTTATAGGTTAAGCCATAAATATGTTAACTCACAGTTTTGAAGGGAATCAGAGACCCAATGTCTGTGCTAGATAACAGGTTGTAGCTCCTGTAGGAAGAGTGAAATGGTTTTATTGTTTTATGGCTTCCAAACACTGCAACAAATCATAAAAATTCCCTATATATATATATATATATATATATATATATATATATATATATATATATATATATATATATATATATATATATATATATATATATATATATAGTAGCACATAGGTGCTAAGCCATAGCAGCTTTTAGTGTTGATAATGGTGTGGGAACCATAAGTCAGATGGCCAGATGCATGTCATATCATTCTGTACAGAAACAATGTTTTAATAATAGCGGAGACTGAAGTCTCAGGGGCAGTCTGTTCTTAGAAACCTGGCTAGAAAGACCCTTGCTCACATCATCTTGCTTTGCGGTAGTAAATTTAACTAGAAAACAGTAATTCTTTAAGTCAATCAGGAGCAGATAGTGAGATTAGTTAAATACTGTTTTTCTTTATCTGTGTGAAACTTTCCATTGGTGTTATTTTTAATTTTTCCTGTGACTGAAACTTTGGTGTTTACTGTAAATAGATATTTAGTACTTCCATGTTATTTTATTATTAAACTTTTCATTGTGGCTGGTCCTTTTACAAAAATATTTAAAATTTGAGAGTATTTGCATATATTTATTTGGTGATAACTGTGGCCACTCCTGAAAGCTTTGCTGTTTGGTCAACATTACCATTTGTATTAATATTAACTTCACTCAAGTATAATTGGATACCCTTTTAAGAGCCTTATAGTAACTGATTGGTGGCAGTGAAACTACCTTATAGTCTGGACAGAAGGTGGCATAGCTAATAAATCTGTGCCAGCCTTTCCCAGGTGTGTGTGTGCGAGTGAAAATGAAATCTGATAGAGTGTGTGTGTGTTGGCTACTTGGAGCAGGGACACGAAGCAATGGTTTCACAGAGATGATGCTGGAGAACTTGGCTTGGACCCTTGGTTGGGGAGCTAACCCTACATCTGTGCCAGTGGGGAGTCTTATTGGGGACCTGGAAGGAGACAGATTGAGACACCCAGACTCTAGGCTGAGTGTATGCCCTGTGTGCTCTTAAGGGATATTATGCTTGATGCAGAGAAGCCTACATCTGGAAATACCGAGTATAGCCGTTTGTATTCCAAGTGAACGTCCCTCTCCAGTGTCAGTGGTGAGGATTCAGGCTCCTTGATTACTGGCCCAGAGTGGGGATGCAACACCCTGAATGAAGACAAAACAATTCACAGTGCCTATCTCAACCTAGCCAAGGGAATAACTCTTAAGTCACTATATGTGTTGCCAAATGGTTCACAAACAGAACACATACAGTCAAAGCTGGGGATGCCAACTGTACTAGCAGACCTGTTATAGTGATATTTCACAGGGATCTGTGCTAGGCCCCCTAGGTTTGGTTTCTATTTTTCAGAAGTCCAGGAGAAAATAGCTAGCTTATGGCTTGCCACATTTGCTGATGACTGCAAACTGCATGCAATCATCAAATCCTCCAAAGATGTCAACATATTACAAAAATGGGCTTACACAGACAAATGATTGGTGTCAAAGCCACGGACTTGAATTAAACACAAAAAAATGCATTATCATCCCCTTCAGCAAAGGAGAAAGCCCTGCTAATTACAACATAGTTCAAACCCAGTGGTGAGAGATTTAGGAATGCAAGCTGATAGCAGCCTTAATTTTGATCACCAGGTGTCCAAAGTAGTAAGGAAGGCCTTCTGCTTTGCACATCTCTTAAGCAAGGGTATTGCATCCAAAGCTAAGGAGGTTATAACTCGGCTGTCATCAGACCAATAAAAGCGTACAATGCTCCCTTCTGTATGTACCTCACCAAACATCTGCAGCAACTAGAGAGACCATAGAGGTTTCTACCAAGAACATTTAGGGCCTACAACACACGACTTACACTGAAAGACTGAAAGCCCTATCACTTTACTCAGTATCATATAGACTGCTTAGAGGGAACTTGTGCCTGGCCTGCAGACCAGTCTCAGACTCTGCCTTGATGAAGCTGCTGCACATCAGCAAATCGAATGAGACAGGATTCAGTCGGTCTAGGGATCCTAACCTAGCCTGCGATATTAACAGTACATGCTGGAGAGGCAGATATGTCTCCCAGAGGTTGCAACTCCTCTGGAACAAATTCCCAATCGATGTAACAGAGCTTCTCAATGACCCTATTTAAGCGTAACCTGGACAATTAGATGGGAAACTGTAAATTTATACCAGGGGTTTCACCTATGCCCCTCTTAGACAGTGGCAGCCGGTGCTGATCTTAGATTTGTGTGCAAACATAGACTATATATCTTGTTCCACAAGGGAACAAGGGTATAACATGGCTAGGCTTGTAGAGACCACAGAGTTAATAACCTAGTAACCTTCTATGGTCCTATGACTCTACTGATACTGGGCTGGGCATGACTTTGGAAGCTACATATGTCTGGGTTCATTACATCGATGGGTGATGAACTCATTGACTTATTCAGGCTTTACTATGCACTTTGTGTATTTGCTTTCTTTCTGCACTGAGAATTATTGCATTTATTCTGGGCATTAATATTTTGCAGCAGGACTATGGAAAGCAAAGTCATGCACTCTGTCATTCAAGTTTGTTCCTGGATAACCATATCTCACTTCCCTTGTGAATGCTGCCTGCCAAAGCACTGGGGAAATAAAGTTATTTAAATTTTAAACAGCTGTGCAGTTATTGTGAAAAGTTTATATCAATTTATCGCTTTTATGTATAGCTATATAACACAACTGTGGGCCTTCAGCTATATTACATAAAATCATGTGACAATCTGGTTTGGAGTTTCTTTTCAGCTTAACTAACTATGTAGATATATAAACGTCTCACAAGAAAATATATGTGTGTGCATGTGTGTGTGTGTGTGTGTGTGCGTGTGCGTGCGTGCGTGCATGTGTGCGTGTGTGCGTGTGTGTGTGTGTGCGTGCGTGCGTGTGTGTGTGTGTGTGTGTGTGTTTTCTGTGATACCTTAGATTACCTAGTAGACTCTGGGAAAAAACGATTTATTTTCCAAATAGCATCAGTAATATCAGTGACTTTGGAATGTGTGTTGCTTGCCAGTTATATCACAGATTAATTTTAACCCATGGACTAGCCAAACAAGCTTTTTCAGTCTAGAGTTCATGAGTGAAGTTTATCATGATTTATACTAATGTGGCCTGTGACCACGTCTAGGGTGTGTCTCCTTGAATGCTTTCTTGCTAAAGCAGTGTTTAGAGAAAAAAGAAACTCTAAAGCCAGATTGTCACATGACTTTAAGGAATATGGCTGAGGACCCAACTTTGTGTTTAAACATTGACTAAATAGCACTGGGCTTCAGCTTATGTGTGTCAAAAGAGAGAGTATTCCTTTTCTGTGGTTCGATTCACTCATCAGTCTGGTAGCAAAGAATGAACCTAATACACTTTACAGAACTTTAATCTTTGAATTTGGAAACCCCGGATTAAAACTTTTTAAACTGTTTTCTGCTTTACTCTACAAGTTTTCAACTGTCTCTTACACAGCAAGTAATGTGAAATATGCTAAAAATGCAGTCTTAATAATTACTTGTTCCTTTTATTTCTATATTACCTTAGCTGTTGCATTAAGAAATGGTCATTACTTGTAAAGGGAAATGTGTTTAATTTTAGGATCAATTCAAAGGGAATGAATACTTTCATTAATAAAAAAATACTCCACCTCTTTTTTGGCACCTGCTGCCTTAAAAGCAGTGCCATTTGTCTTTGTTTTTTTTTTCTTACGTTAAGCAACTTTTACTTTAGCAAGACTGTCCAACTTTTGAACTACAGTATAAAGTAGTATCAGGTAGACTAATGAGCTGAAAAATGTGTCTGCCTGGCATTATTTCGTATCTAGTTTCACTATAATGAAAGGGTTTGTTTTAACACTTTCATTAGCTACTGCATTTAGAACTGTTACCATTCATGGGGAAGCTACATAATTCCCAGCATGTCCTGCTATGAGTATAATGTGGATATTATTCATTTTTACAACATTTGCATTAAAATAGAATATGCTGTTTAGTGCTTTGCTTTAATGTGGGCCACACTGACGTTTATTAGGTTTTCACCTCAGCTACCATGTCATCTAAGACCCCACAATTAGGACAGTTATTCAGACTGAACAGAAATTCCTACATCATTTATTGTGGTCTTTTCTTTTTTTTTTTTTTTTTAGATCCGGACAACCTGAGTAGTGACCTTAAGTCCACTTACTGTATAAGCTAGAAAGTTTCAGTAAAATGCAGTAAGTAAAACAGAGATAGAAGCACCGTACTATACTTAATGGGATCCATTCTTAATATCATGGATGCTTCCCAATGCAGGAGTACATATCAGAAATGCATGGGCTTCCAACCTCTGCTGTGTGATCCTAAAATAATAAAATGAAGAAAGCCATTTTCTGTGTAGATCGTGCATCGTTTATGAATTTCTGATGTTTCACTGGCCTTCCTTTGGGAGTTTTTATTCCCTCTAACCTCCAGAATGATGGTGCATAAGTTGCTTGACTACTCTGAAGTTTCTGTGTGTTTAGATGCTTGGGTGCAGCTGTTGCTGTGATGAACTTGGTGTTCTAGCCAGGATGCATACTGTCCCAGTGTATCCAGGAAAGAACATGGCTTAAAATAATTCTAAACTGGATTACTTGGTTCTGGCCATGAGTGGGTCAATGAATATGTATGTATTTAATATGTTTTGTTGGTTGGTCATATTGGGTAAAACCCATTTATGGTGGAGACCAAAAGAAAAACTTACTCTAGTTTTAAAATACAATAAAAAGCATAAACATCAATTAAGAAATACATTAATTATATAAAACCATATAGACAAGATATGCAGATCAGCACAAATCTTTACATTTGAAAACTGTGCATGTTTGTCCTAAAATAACATTCATATGATACTGCTTAGAAGTTGAAATAAGAGGACTTGTGCTTATGTTGTTATGTATAATTCTACAGAAGTTAAGAAAGTAGTGCACAAAGTAGCCATCTGTACAACTTCAGAAAATAGGAAGAATAACATTATTCACAGATGAAAGCATATAGATTGCTGAGAATTACACAAATTTGATACAGTTTCTACCGATTCTTCTGAGTAGCAAGTCAATATAAGTAATTGACGTTTTGAAGGGGTTCCTTACATCTGGTCAAACCACAGGTGTTTGGACACAAGTTTCTTGTAGACAGGGACTGTACCATCCTGTAGTCCATGTGCACATCTGCTTGTGCTCAGACTTGAATATGAGTTCAACTGATCAGCTGGCAGAAGTTAAAAACTTGCATCCTATGGAATGAAGTGAAGAAATGCTCACAGAACAGGTAAGTAAGTCAGGAAGGGAAACAGGAAGAAGATGTTTAGGTTTAGGGAATATAATGGATTTTAGGTTTAGGGAGCAATCAGCTGTTTAGGTTTGGGGAGGAGAAAGGGTTTTAAGTTTAGGAAGAGATCAGGAATTTTGGTTTAGGTAGGGGAGGAGGATTTTAGATTTAATGAGCAATCACTAGGTTTAGGGAGGGGAGGGAGATTTTCGATTTATGGCATGATTGGAAGATTTGGCTTAAGGAGGAGCATTTTAGGTTTAGGTAGCAATCAGAAGGTTAGGATTAAGGAGAGGATGTGCATTTTAGGTTTAGAGATCAATCCGGAGTTTAGGTTTAGGGACTAGGTGAGAGATTTTAGTGATAGAGTCAGAGCTCTGTGAGGGATAGTTAGCCTATTGCAGTTTTGCATGGTTAGAGTTAATGGGAGTTAGGGCATTTGTCAACATGGCAGCATGCAAGTGTGTTGCTAGCGAATGGTATTCAAGCAGTTATAGTAGACCGATTTTTAAGTCATTTAGTCTAATAATTAAAGAATTTAACCAAAAAAAGAAATCTGTTCCTGGCAGTAGGTAGTTAACATATAAAATTTTTACTATTTGTTAATGACATAACCAACATTACCCATCCTGATAACATAATCTTGCACACTGATGGCATCATCCTTCAGAGAAACAGACTCTCACCAGTATCAGTCCAAACTTCAATTCATACAGGTTTCTCATCCTTATGAAACTGGCTAACAATAAATAAATGAACTCTGAATGCTTCCAGGACACACAGCACAAACGCTCTAGACTCCCTCCCCCCACTATAAATGTGAACTCCCGATGATGAAAACATTTCTGCTGTACAGAATGACATATACAATGGATTTACTTTAGATCAATCACAGTCCTTTAAACCCTACACTGACATAGTCATTGCTAAAATTTCTACACAGCTCAAAGACATTTGCTCAAGTCTCAAATCATCTTACCAAGGAAGCCAGACTGGACCTTCCCCCGGATTCACTAATCCTCCGTGTAAGACTTAATAAGTCTTACTCGGAGGCTGCAGTTAAACGGTTTGACATCAACGTGCCATGAATATTCATGAGGGCATGCTGACTCAACCGTAACTCTTACACAGACTGAGTAGGAAAGCAGGGGGTGTGTCCGACTGCTGAGCAGTCTAAATGTGCACGACCTTGCAAGGTTTTAAAAAGCATAATGCCAACACAAGAGCGAGTTCGCTCAAATGTACTTGCACCCAACACCACACTCCCTGACACTGTAAACCCCCATCACACTTATATAAAGTAAATAATTAATTTTTTTTTTTTTAATCCACGATATAGCTGCCTGTATTTGCGCATGTGTGTGCGGGTGTGCCCATTGCTTAGCTAGAGTTAGCAATTCTGACATGGAAGAGCATAAGAAAGAATGTTTATGCAAATCACACCAAATTGCAATAGCGTAATGGTAGAGCGTATGCACACAGAGAAGGCATTCACAGTTCGAGTCCCACCACTCCTCTTCTTATTTATGTTTTAAATCAGTATTTGAAATAATACCAGACATATATGATTAAAATTTTATTAAAAGCAGTGACATGGCCAATGTATCAGTGAACAAAACATACATTTTTAAAGGACCCAGATATATAATAGCCTGCTGTTAAGTAACGCTTTACACAGCTAAACACAGGTGCCCATAGTTTAATAGCACTTTACCCAGCTAAACAGAGGTGCCCATAGTTTAATAGCACTTTACCCAGCTAAACAGAGTTGCCCATAGTTTAATAGCGCTTCACCCAGCTAAACAGAGTTGCCCATAGTGTAATAGCACTTTACCCAGTGCAATAGAGTTCCCCAAAGTTTAAAAGTGCTTTACCCAGCGCAGTATGTTTGCGCGGACGTGCGCGCCGCGCCAACCAGGGCACCATAGGGCACCAGGGAGCAACGTAGAGCTAAGTTGCTTAAATGCAGCCACACCCCCTATCCTGTCTAGACAGTATTAAAAGAAAAGAATGACAAGGTTCGAACCCAGGACCCTTTGCATCATAATTAAAGTACAGAACCACTAAGCCATGACAACATAGGGGAAGCAGCCACTATTAACATTCATAAACTTACGAATGGTATTTTAACCATTACTAAGCAGGTCTGCAGTCAGCCGAGAATTTTACAAAACGGCCAATCACAAAGAAGTGTGGGAAATGCGGCATATTTAAGCCCCATAGGTGGAAATACTCACCATAACTGATTGTAGCTCACATTTGCAGTCAGAATGGCAGGTGCAGGAGAGGGTTCAAGCTTCCAAGCGCAACACTAGGGCATCGAGGAGTCCAAATACATGGTTTGGTTCCTTGTCCACCGTCACGAGACAAGACTCCTGCAGGGCCAGTTCCAAGGGATGGAGTACAAGGCAGAGGCTTGGAACCGATTAGCTCGTGACCTCACCAGTGCCACAGGTGTTTCTCGGACTGGTGAGCAGGTCCATCACCACCATGCAGACCTGAAGAGATGAAAGCAGAACTGCCTGAACCAGTGGATACAGGAGGCCTGTGGGATGCAGAATGCCCTACAACTGAGTATGTAGCCATGGAATGCAGTATGTAAGAATTGATAATGGAGTATGTATAATGGATAAGTATGTCTCAATATCCATTCATTTACTTTACAACTGCAGGTGACCGTGCTGCGAATCAGCAAGCCTATGCTGATAGGTTGCTAAGGCTGTGCCACTAGGCAGGTTAGTGATTATTCTGCATGTATTGTTATATAAAATATGGGAGAGAGCATGAAAGAAAGTGTTGTAGTCCAATAAAACAGCCATAGAATTGCCTGAATAAGTCCTCTGCATATACTGTCAGATAAAAATGTCAGAGAGGCAGAAAATGAGTGTAGTAACCCATTAAGAAAGGTAACATATGTCTGGAATAATATCTCTGCAGGCACTGTCATATAACATAAGTGAGTGAGCCTGAAAAAAAGATTGTTCTAACCTATTAATAAAGGTATAATATGTTTTGAACATGTCTGCCATAAACATTGTTAAAACAAATAAAGGAGTGAGCCTGTGGAAAAGTGTGCAATGTCATTAATAAAGGTCTAAAACCCAGAGTGTGTTTGTGTCACAGAGTCTGAAATGTTGTTGTACCCTTGCATTATACAAACAGTACTGTTTGAAAATGTGCTGGCAACCCAGAGTTATGCAGTCCCATATAAAGTGGGTGATGGAAGTGCTAGTAGCTGTGAAACATATATACAGTTCACAATAGTCAGTTACTGGCTGGCATGAATAAGTAAACCTGGCACACGTGTAGCATGTAATTATTCACCAGAAATGTGAGTGTGTGTCAAGAAATGCAGGGTTCTGTACAAATTGAAGTGAAAATGTCACATGAAAACATCCCAGATATGTAGATAAAGAAATATAAATGCAAGCAAGAAATATGTAGCAGTAACATCTGCATCCTGGACAGTTAGTATTTCAGATATAGGTCAAGCATATATTGAACTAGCCAAACCCATGACACAACCTAATGTATGGTGGCAAATGTAATAATACAGGTAGGGGATATACACTTGCAGTCACTGGGAATGTAGTGTAGACTAAAAGGTCATTATAAGATGTTAACCAAGGTTTTTTCTACACCCTAATGTATGTGCATAAACCATGCAATTCCACACCTCAATGGGTATGTGTAATATTAAATATTTGTTGGGACATATGTCCTATTGTTTTATAAATATTTGCATTGATGTTGATGCATGTGCCCTGTTCAAACACCACGTTCATGGTGGCCTGTTGTTACCAAACATCCCTGCATGCTGTTGGAATATCCACTGTCGTTCAATATATGCATGTGTTATTCTTGCTGTTCAACTGTTGGAA
Organism: Protopterus annectens; assembly: GCF_019279795.1. Classification (NCBI taxonomy): domain Eukaryota; kingdom Metazoa; phylum Chordata; order Ceratodontiformes; family Protopteridae; genus Protopterus; species Protopterus annectens. The sequence continues at coordinate 1,307,798,829 of NC_056733.1, forward strand.
CCTTGGTGTGTTTGGTTAATGGGAATACTACTGTATGCTGTTACAACTAATCTGGAATGCTGTTGTTTATGTTGTAATTAAACACACCTAATCACAGAACGTATGTGAAGGCTGGTCCCAGCGGACCCACCTGTCCCTCCTCAGTTGGCAAGTGCACCTGGCATGAGCAACTCTGGTGCCCAGCCCAGGCTCCCCTCCTCCGTTGGTCCTGTGCCACCTTCGGGTGGAAGCGCTGCAGGGGATGGGGCTTGTCCGCCTGTGAAAGAGTGGGTGGAGGAGGGCCACCTGTCACCCTTGCTAGGGTCCGGACTGTGGTGCATAGGGAGATCCAGCGTTCAGTTACTGATCCCCTACGCCAGCTTGAGGTGAGAGTGGCATATCTCTCGGGTGAGCCTGCCCCTCCTACACAACCCTCAGCACAGCCACCCTTGGGGATGCGAAGGTGCAGTGGTGACTGCCCATGGGTGGGGATCTCAGTTCCACTGTTACCATCTGTGGGCTCTTGGGCTTGCGATTTCCAAACATCCTTCCCCATCAGTTGTGTTCACCCACCCCATGTGTCAAACTCCGCCCCTGTATGCGTCTTGTTTGTCTTGTCTGTTTACCTCCCCAAATATACCTACTTCCTCTACCTCACATTCCACTCTCACCTGAAAAAAAAAAATAAAAAAAAGAGCAATCTGTTCCCACAAAAAAATTACGCCCCATACATAGCTACCCAATTCACACACATGTCCGATGGACATGTAAACTGATAATTCTAATTGGCAGTACAACATATTTTGTTGTCCTCACCCCTCTCTCAGGGGTGGAAGGTTCCAAATTTCACACCAAATTTCAAACATATGCACAGCTGTTGCTGGTAAAGAAATGGGCGGCTATGGACCTTCCCTACACCCATCCTGCACATCCCAAGCTGGTTTCCCCACTGTCTTTCCCTCTTTGTGCCCTCTTTTTCACCACTTTACTATCTCTCCATTTTCTTTTCTTTAAAATAAATTAGCGTGGAGGTTAGAGGGAGTAAGCACTTTTAAGCAGTAGTTAGCGGGGGTGCGCGAGTGTGAGCTTGTGTGCTCTTAGCCAAGCATCGCTAAGCGTCACGCAAACCCACGCAAACCTGCTTACAACTGCTTAAAAGTGCCTTAGTCACTCTGTATGACAAGGCCCTTGTACTGCTCAGCAGCAAAATAAAAAAAACTTGTCAGTCTCAAACCCGGGACCTTGGACTCACCCGTTTGCATGAAGTACCACTACAACACAGCAGATATACAATAACTTAGTGCTGAAAGCAATATATCATGCATTACCATGAGTGAATGTAAAGGGAAAATAGGAATGGCATAGCACAAATCTTGTTCTGTGGGCCTTAACCAGCAGGTGTTGTGGAATTGCATGACATGACTGTGAAAAGAGAATCAGCCATGCTAGTAGGGAATAAGGTTACAGTAGCAGCTTACAAACCCCACACAGTATCAGAGCAGGATAAACACTGCCATATTTGCATAGGTCACGGGGAAGACCTCCCAACAGTGACTGATCGACAGTGATGACCCTGATTTGTAAACAAATGTTAGCTGTGCCCCTCTGACTCCCTGTGAAATGTACTGACGATAGGCAGAAAGGTGGGGAATCTCACTTAATGACAAATGTCAGTAAGTGAGAGTAGACACTGCTTGCAGTCAGAAAAGGTGTAGTAATACATATGCTCTGAATCCCCCAAAGTCTGAACTGCAAAATGTCTGAAATATATCACAGGTGTATCCCAGTTATATGTACCTTTCCCTGAGGCTGTTCAAATATATACCTGAGAGTATCTGAGGCCTGGAAGAGTCAGAAACACACAGGCATATCAGCTTGTCTGCTGTTACACACTCTGCAAATAGCTGTAGAATGAATCCCACAAGCATGCCCTTATGTAGAAGTACAACACAGAAATATCAAAGGATGTAGCCATGTACTGCTAGCAACCACCTGTGACAATGCCATTGTTCAGGTGCTGAAAAGACTGCTGTGGTGCACAGTCAAAGAATACTAGGCTGACCTCTGTCTACCATCTGGATATGTCCACAGGTGGGAGCTACTCAGACAGACTACTAGCCTTTATATACTTACAGGTACATAGCAACTCTGCATGTTCAGTAAGATAAGCATCACACGATAATAAATGCACTCTGCACTTCTGCACCCCTACCCAAAGGTACTATGTACCCATGTAGTCAGGCACAACCAAGGGTGTAGGTAGGCATACACAGTAGTGAAATATGTCCAGTTGTCCTGAGTAGACTGTGCTAATGTCAACACAAACAAACCACAAACTGTTCAGAAGTGAGTAACGTACTAATGACAGTGTAGCAGTTCACAAACAGTGCATGTGCCTTATATTCATAATTGGTAGTACAACATACTTAGTTGTCCTCACCCCTCTCTCAAGGGTGGAAGGTTTCAAAAATCCCTCCTAATGTGTTGCATATGCACAGCTGTTGCTGGTAAAGAAATGGGCAGCTATGGACCCTCTCCACACCCATCCTGTACATCCCGAGCTGGTTTCCCTACTGTCTTCCCCGCTTTGTACACCCTTTATCACCACATTCCTATCTCCCCATTTACTTTTCTGTCAAAGAAATGAGCACAGGGGTTAGCGGGAGTGAGCACTTGTAAACTGTAGTAAGCAGGTTTGCACCAGTGTGCGCATGTGTGTGCTTAGCTTAGCATTGCTAAGATATGATAAGCTAAGCCAAGCTTGGCGTAGTATGGCTAACATAAAATAAGCTGAGCTAAGCTTAGCTTAGCATCACTAAGCATCGCGCAAACCTGCTTACAACTACTTAAAAGTGCCTTAGTCACTCTGTATGACAGGGCCCTTGTACTGCTCAGCAACAAAATAAAATACCCCTGTCAGTCTCAAACCCCACTCTTTAGACTCCCCAGTCTGTATAACATATCACTAAGCCACAGCAGATATACAATAACTTGGTGCTGAAAGAAATGTAACCTGCATTACCATGAGTGAATGTAAAGGGAAAATAGGAAAGCCATAGGAATACATTGCAATAACTACTGTTGTATGCCAGTTAATTCTCTAATTCGAAAAGAAAGTACATACCCCAATGTATCCAGTGTTAGCATTAGGAGGTGTGAGTAAACCTACACACTGAGTAGAGTGTACTGGAAGAAGCAACAGTCAGGTTTCAGTACAACATGCATTTCACTGGCTACAACCCAGCTTCAGATATGAGACATATACCAACCTTCTGACTGAGACAACAGTGTCCACAGCAAACAAGCATGGTCCCCACCTTGCAAAACTGAAAGGGCTATGCCTACCTAACCCATCATTTTATAGCAGTGTCCTGAAATCACAGTGAGAACTGCAATTACCACACAGCAGGCTGCATGCAATTACTAAACGGTGGTCACCAATTGGTGCAGAGGCCATCACATGCACATGTGCAGATACCTAGAAAAGCAGCCTGTATCTGCTGTCCACACATACAATAATATCATTGCAACAACTGGGAGAGAGAGAGAGAGAGAGAGAGAGCACGAGCGAGAGAGACAGACAGAGACAGACAGACACAAACAGGCAGAAGGAGACAAACGCTGAAAACAAACAGCAACACACATAGCAAACAAAACCAAAAGTAAATAAATAAATAAATAAACAATAAAAAAACAACACCTACAACAGACGGAGGTGAGGAATATAAAGGTAAGTTATGTAACAGATATGTATTTAGTGACATCCGAAAGATGTGTCTGAAGGGTACTCTACATACTGTGAATCATCCATATGTGGCAGCAGTCTGTATCTATATGTACATACACATTTGCATAGGGCAAGGGACATACTGCAACTGTTAGTGAAGGCAGGACATAAGTATGTTGTTGAAGGCTGCTATGTGCACATATGTATGTAGGTTGTAGTGTGTGGCATTGCAGAAAGCAAGCAGTGCCGGTATATGTCATGTGGTGTTAAACACTGTGGGACTGAGCTACAGGCAGTGAGGCCTGCAACAGCTATACGGCCTGAGGACAGCAGAATGCATTCTGCACAACATTGAGCAATAGTATTACATAACCATATGTATCACAACTGTTGCATAATTGACATCCCCACCATGAAAGGTGGGCAGTATATGTGCCTATATGTGCAGCTATATTTACAGAAATGGATGTTTACATGTATGTGTATATATACATGTATATATACATATATATGTGTGCATAGATATATAGATATATATATATATGGATATATTTAGATGGGTCTACTTCATTTCACCTAACTTCCAGTTCAATGACTTTCATTTCACTGACCCCATTTCACTGAAATTTCATTTGACTGACACTTCATTTGACTGACAGTTCATTTGACTGACAAGTATTATTAGCAAGAAAATGGAATATGCCCCCTTCCCCACTGTAGTGCGACCCTGTAGTTAGAATATATAGTTGGGGGGTGGGGGGGCGCAGCCCCCCACTTCATTTCATATGATATTGTTAAGTTTTGATATAATATTGCTTAGTAAAAGAAAAGTAAGTGGGGGGCTTTGCCCCACACCCCCCAACTATATATTCTAACTCCAGGGTCGCACTACAGTGGGGAAGGGGGCATATTCCATTTTCTTGCTAATAATACTTGTCAGTCAAATGAACTGTCAGTGAAATGAAATTTCAGTCATTTGGTCTCAGTCAAATGGGAGTCAGTGAATTGGAAGTTAGGTGAAATGAAGTAGACCCATTTAGATATATATGGATATATATGCATAAATATAGATATATATCAATATAAATGGATATATATAGATATATATATAGATATATATGGATATATATATATATATATATATATATATATATATAAATATATATATATATATATATATATATATATACATATATATATATATATATATATATATATATATATATATATATATAAGAGAGTAAGGGAGACACGGGGTCATATGTACTGCAACAGGTGCCTGTTGATACCGCAGTGCCATACTCCATTCCAAAACACCTTACGCAGTAACTGCCACATAGGTGGTAGCCTGCCTAACACTGATGGTGTCAGAAGGGTACATGGGAAACAGGTGGACAGTAGGCTCCTCTTTGATAATCACAGTGACAACAGTAGTAATGTAATCTGTCTATGTGGTACGTGTCATTACAAAAGGTGTGTCATCTAGGGAAATATAGGTTAGTGTTCCCCTCTACTCATCATAATGCCCTATGTGGTATGTACCTCACATGACAACTACAGCAAGTGGAAAGGCCACAGACATACCTAACAAAGAGTAATGCTGCCCTCAAACACATGCCCTATGCATATTGACTCACAAACCACAGCTAGAGTGCGTTGCATACCGCCCACCCAGAGGTTACCACTGCCGGACATTCAGAAGTATGTCACACCCATAGCAGTCAGCCTACCACCATGACAACACCTCACAATCCCTCCGGGCTACATGATCTAGGGCCCTAATACTTGTCACCTCACTAAACAGCACATGCTGGAGGTACAGGTTCCTATCCACAAATATGCCATACTCTGGACTAAACCACCCATCATGAACAAACAAGGCTCCTCATTAGCAGATGTTATACATACCCCTGATGATTGTTTTGGAGATAGGTAATATGCCCTGGGAGTCACCTCTGTGTATCCGGTTGACAGGAGCAAGTGAAATCACATTACATATGTGTCAAAGGCCAGGGTAGCATATGGCTAGGCTGCTCTAGGCCCTAGGGCCAATAGCGTATTACCTACCTATGACACAATGCACACACAAATGTACTCAGTGTAATACCTGTTATGTGAGGTGGAATGAGTGTGACAGTGACTGTGTGCAAGGTTTGTAAAGGTGTGATATCTTAGTGTGAGGTTGTGTCTGTCATGGTAGTTTGTGTACTAGGTGTGAGGCCGGAGAAAGATGTGTCAGTTATTGGGATGCAGACATAGTAGGATGGCATATGTTGTGACATAGTTCCTTGTGTATGACTGTGGTGTCCCAATGTAGGCCGAAGCAATACATGTATGCTCAGTACCTTGTACTGCTGGTGACTCCAGCTCACATATGAACTGTTGTACTACCTGAAGCTGTAGGCCTAAACAGGACAGTATGGTGTATGTTCACAGTCTCTGGTAACACTGTCTTGTGTGTTTCCTGTAGTCTGCACTGATTACATACCACAGGCATAGGTATCTGTAAGTAGGGGCACACAGTACTATAAGGAACACAGGTAATGCTCATCTGTGTCGGCATACTTCTGTTTGTTGTATGTATGTCTGATGTGTGTTTAATGATGCCTGTACCATGCCCGCAATGACATGTGTGGTACAGAGTATGTGTGTGTACCTAGCAACATGTATACTCTGTTACAGCAGTATGCCAGCTATATCAACAACCATGCACATATGTCAGGTAGGGGTATGGCATCAAAGACTAGGGTGGTTTACCAGTAATACTGTAAATGTATATGACATTTATTGCATTAATGACATATTTCTTCATGCATTAGCTTGATATATACCCCTGGGGTGAGGTTGTGCATTGTATCCCAAACAGTGTGCCGACTACTGGTGTATACTGGTGTGTTATATGGAGTGTTGCAGGCACTGTCAGCCAGTTGTGGGCTGAGCACTATGTGGTATTGAATGTGTGTATCCTCTGATAGACAGATAGATGCTATATATGGCAGTTAAGTGATATCTGTACTTCATAATGTTAAGTGTGCCACATGACATGCTCACACATATCATTTAATTGTCTTCCAGGGTTATGGCTCATCAACGAAACCCATCGTATTCAGCTGCGGAGGAGCAGGAAATTCTGAACAGCCTGGTAAGCACTGTAACCTGCTTTTTTCCAGGGCCAGCCAGCACCAGCATGACCGTACTGCACTGTGGCAAGACCTTGTTAACTGGGTAAATGTCATAGGCATGCATGACCTGACATATGAGCAGGTACGCCATCACTGTAGTGATTTAATTAGACATGTCCGGCGGCGTGCATCTGATATCCATAGGCAACAGTTTGCCACAGGTGGTGGGGTGGCCATACATCCCCCCTCACCAGAGTGGAGGAGCTGCTCCTAAGCATGGTGGCTCCTGACCTACAGCAGCAACAGCATCACACATGTGTCATCATGGAGGCTGGAGCCACCCAGCAGGATGACATGGAGCGTGCAGGTAATACACCTTAGATGTAGACTACCGTTACCTGTATTGTTAGAATATGCATATGTGAGATGTGTACTGTGTGTTTAGCAGTTGTGCTGTCTAACGTGTGCAGTATTGATATTTGGAATAGTATCCGTACACCTGTGACTGTTGACTGTTGTTCCACTCTCGTTTAGCACACTCACAGTAGCAATGCCACAGTTGTGGCCACTGACAAACTATGTCATACTCTTCTAGGTCCCTCTGGTGTGACAGCAGGGCAGACAATACATGCTGCTGAGTGTGTTAACACGTTAATATTGGTAATGAAATGTGCATGTCATAGGTGAGGTGTAGGCCATGTACACATAACACACCTACACATAATGCATGCTGTGCATGTTTGCTGTGAGACATCAATCATCTCAGTAAAGTCAGTAGCTGCCTCATTCACATGCAATGCACAGTGCAGCAGACACAATTGTGGCAACACTCTACTGCACATTGGAGATGCATAGTTGCTACAGCTGTACACAACAGGACATGTTTATCATACGCAGTACACGGAAACATGCTACATTTGGCATTACCACACACCCACTGTAAGGTCACACTTCAGTATTCCACATGTCATGCACCCACACATGATGTACCTCAGGGGTAGAGGCCTATCATGGGGCTGTGCAACACTCTGCAACACATAACACAGTCATGTTAGGCAATGCTGTCTATTGGGCACCTCACACACCCATGTACAAAGTGGCTGTGTAATTGTGAACGTAGCCATGGCACTGCAGTTCAGGTACAGCATGCTAGGCGGTGGTCTTGCACACATTAGTAGCTGTGAGTGACCACATGATGCATGTTGATGATGGCACAGGTTACTACACCCCATCCAGTTACAGTGACCACAGTACTACTCATAGCAGTCATTGCTTTGCACCTCAGTGTTGTGTGTGTACAAACATATGCACCTATACACAATATGCATAGCATGTTGTCTGTGTGCTTACATATGCCAGTATACACAATATGCACAGCAGTCACCATCCACACAAAGTGTCACATATATGTCCTGGAATGTTAGTGGGTGTATAGGTCACTTGACACACATTGGGTATGTGTGGTGTTTAATGTTGCAGTCGTGTAGCATGCCATGCCATGTCTGGCACCCACATATCTGCAATATGTCCCACACTCACCATAACCACTGTACACTGGCCATGTTGGCCATTGGGATTCCTTCACATCAACATGCACCGCACATCCGGTGTGTGTACATAGCATGCATGTGCTACACCCGTGCCCACTATTATCTGCTATGGACACCGACACTGCACTCAGACATGGATATCTATGTGTCCCACAGATAACACATGCAGCCATGGCATGTATACTTGTGAGTGATGGTGCACAGGGCATTGCAGAGCTGATAATACCTGCACAGCAATGTTGTGTCCATGTACACATTGTGTTCCAGGGTGTAGCCAATCACTGAACAACTACACAGTTGCATCAAAGCCATGTATACTGCCATTTAATAGGGGCGTCTACACTTGCACTGCATGGTCTTGTGCAACACATATTCTGCATGCTGACACGTGTGTGGTGACTGTCCACCTTGTGATACTGACACCCACCTTCACCCACTATAGAGTATGTGTTGCTGGTATGTGTGTGTATGTGCTGTAGTGAGGTGTGTATTAGTGTTCATGTGTGCATATGTGCATGTGTTCATGTGTGCATGTGTGCATGTGTGCATGTGTGCATGTGTTCATGTGTTCATGTGTGCATGTGTGCATGTGTGCATGTGTTCATGTGTGCATGTGTGCATGTGTGCATGTGTGCATGTGCAGACCGTAAAGTGTGTTTCCTGTCTTACTCTCACAGGTGCTGAGTTAGGGGTTGGTGAAAGCAGCAGGCAACCTGAAGCCACTGCCACGAATAGTGGTGATGATGACACATGTATTTTGGCACAGGAAGATTTGACAGGGTCTGTTGTTGGTCCACCAATTGACAGTACACAGCATTCAACCCCATCTATGCACACATTCATACTGTAAATACATCCCTCACCACCAATGGCCATAGGTGAGGGACAGCATACAGTTGGCATTGACCAGGAGAGTATGGTACCCATGGCACTTGCATCCCCTCACAGCAGCCATAGCCATAGACCCTGAATGGTACCACATAGTCGGAGGTCCAGGGGTTCTCGGAGGAGCACCACTGGTTGTATTGCCCCTGGCAGGCATGCCCTCACAAGTCTTACGATGACCAGTATGTTCCGGGCTGTAATGCAGGCTCAGGCACATATGGAACTGTACACCAGGCAGGGACTTAGGGCGCAGAAGGCACATTACACCGCTATCAATGACAGCATCTGTGACCTTGCTGGTGCCATCCAGACTTACACCGAGGTCGTTGATAGACATTGGAGGGAGACATTAGATGCCCTCCACAACATGTCTTCCATGAGCCAGGACCATGCGGGATGGTTGTGATGTCGACGCGGATGCATGCCAGCAACAGCAACAGCTGGCAGTGGTTGCAGACAACACTGCCCGTAGTGGCAGTACCAGCCCCAGCAATGCTGGGGCTGGCCTGTCCATTGACCATCCCAGTAGACCACATGCACGTGGCTCTGGCCAGTCCCAGCAGGGACATGGGTCCAGTGGTTATACCTCTGCCTCTGATGACAGTACCCAGTCAGGGTTGTTATCCAATACTGTCCGTAGCACCCCTGCCAGGCACAGGTACTGTGTCCATGGCCGAAGACAGTGATCTGTAGAGCCTAGCAGGTACAGTCTGTGCCTGTCCCACAAACTACCGTATATGGCAGCCGCATGGTAAAGTTGTGTGCATGCAGACACACACACATTAACCAAACCACTAGGGCTCACACATACACACACACATTACATCAACTTTGGCCCATGCTGTACTGTTGTCCCTCACACACACACACACACACACACACACACACACACACACACACACACACACACACACACACACACACACACACACACAGACATGTCGATTGGATGGGTCAATCTCAGGCTCTGGCAAACAACAAAACACCCTGTGCATATGATGATACCTGTGTCACCTCCTGTCATTTGCATCATTGACGGAGGGACAGGCTAACATGGTGCTGATGCACAGGGTGACACTATAGCAGTGTAGCAATAATAGCAAGTTGTCAACAAGGAAGTGTAATGACATCCTTGTAGGTATATCTGAGCAGACATTATGCATCAAAGCTCTGATTGTCAATGTAGCATTGTTTACACCACTGTTAGGTCTGAGTATGTATTGTCCACCCATGTGCCACTTGGCTGAAGTGTATTGTGTTGCCAGCATGTGTTAGTGAGTGGACAGTACGTGTGTGATGTGTGCAGTACAGATTAGCAAGTGTACATCTGTGAACATGGTGGGTGCACACTGTCTGGATGTACATGCATAGTGGACACATGGGACGTGTGGCATACCCTGTCGTACACATTGTTAACATCTCATAGTATCTTTCAATGGCCAGTATGCATTCTACTACAGTTATGTACTAACATGGGTAGATGTGTGTATGACATGAGTTGACACTATGCTGTGGGTGATACTGTTAATATCTGTCAATGATTTGCGGTCTGGTAGTATACACAGCCTCAACAGCATGACTATAAGCAATCATTGGATGATGTCCTGACAAATGACACACAGTAGTAGGGAACCCAGTAACAATTGGATCCTTCTGATGCTATACTATAACACTAACCAATGGTAATGGCCGCCACCCATTCCTGTGACCACACCTGTTTGGCATATAGCCCCCTTAGGTACATGCAGACACACTAGGGATGTGTCCATCCAAATCTGGAAATGCATGGATTGGCCTACAATGCATTCCCTGGATGGGACGCATATCCTACACAAGGGTATCATACAGACAGATACCTGTTGTCTGATACATGCTGTATAGCAGTAAGCCGACTATGGCATAGTCATCCTCATGTACTATACATAAGATCCCGTCAGTACCACACAGGTGGTAGCCCTCAACATGTATGTAGAGTACCAATGTGTACATACAGCCTCATGTTATGTCATGTGTCCCTTGGTATCCACATATCCATAGGTATTGTGGAGTCCCAAGGTGTATCACATAAGACATTAGAGGCCTGAATGCATATCCACAAGGCAGTCATACACCTATAAAGACTGTCCATTCTTGGCAGTCTTCGTTGTGTATGACCATGTCTGACATATACCCCAGGCATATACCCTCACTCACACTACTCTTAAGTAACTGTCATGGGTGTGTTTGCCACAGATGACCATGGCCACAGAACACGACAGTGGATGGCCTTGTCACATACATACATAAGTGACCTATGATCTGAGAAGCAGTGGCACAACCTGTCAATGGAAACAAATGTATTCATGTAGTATGCAGGCTTCACACCTATGTACTGATTGAGGGGACATGTACACATATATATTTGCATATCCACAAGGCAGTCATACACCTATAAAGACTGTCCATTCTTGGCAGTCTTCGTTGTGTATGACCATGTCTGACATATACCCCAGGCATATACCCTCACTCACACTACTCTTAAGTAACTGTCATGGGTGTGTTTGCCACAGATGACCATGGCCACAGAACACGACAGTGGATGGCCTTGTCACATACATACATAAGTGACCTATGATCTGAGAAGCAGTGGCACAACCTGTCAATGGAAACAAATGTATTCATGTAGTATGCAGGCTTCACACCTATGTACTGATTGAGGGGACATGCACACATATATATTTGCCACGCAGATACCTGATGTGTGCAATGCACTTACTGTTGTAATCATACTATGTCATACCATAGTAAAAGCAAAACCCACACTGCATTGACCAACAGTAACACACACACAGTCAGCATTTGCAGGATTCAAACCCCTACCTAGCTAGGTTATAACACTAGAGAGCAATGCATTAACATGGCGCACTATCTGCTTTACTGAGTGGTTTGCCTTCTCCTGCTGTATTTGTAGGATGGTGACATCATCAGACTTCCCAAGGAGGAATGTACCGCTCTTAGTGAGTTTTCCCAGTCTCCAAAAAGGGAACACCTCTGAAAAGAAACTGCACACATACCCCCGCACACACACACACACACACACACACACACACACACACACACTCACTGTTTGCAGGATTCAAACCCCTACCTAACTATGTTATGATACTAGAAAGAGACGCATTAACTTGGTGCGCTATTTGCTTTACTGGCTGGTTTCCCTCTCCTGCTGTATTTATAGGATAGTGACATCATCAGACTGGACATGGTGATGTGTGTACACTTTGTTTTATGCCATTCCAGGAATGGTCCATGTGGGTCAGCAGGTGTCAGCAGCTTGAACAATACCTCAGAATCCTTACCTTGTGTGATCTATCTGTGGACAATTGACATTCCGTCATATGTCAACACATATTTATGCACAGCTTGTTGGTTTTGTGGATACTGCATATGTCTGGGATGTTGATAAAGGGCTATTCAAAGTCTATGTGACACATGTGTAGATGTGTTCATTGATGTATGTCCTGGGTGGCTGCTTTGCAAACAGTCTAGCATGTTTGAGAACCATGATCCACACATGAACATACCACAGTTGGTAGGGTTGTGTGTATGTCAGCTTCCAATAGCTCTGTTTATGACTGCAACCATGATGGTCTCCATGACCTTGCAGATCAGACTTCATAGGCATACTGGACTTGACTTCCCATGGTGTGTTATGCACCAACACTTGTGGGGAGTGCTATATGCAGCTGTGACACATTCAACGGTTCCACATCCTGTGTAGGGGGTGAGGCTCAGCTGACTGTTCAGGTGCAGGATCTGTTTGTTCTGTAGTTTGTGCATGACACATATTGGGAATCAATGTATTCCACTTGCTGCCATGCTTTTGGTAGTGGGGGTAGCTGCTCATCCATTCTACATGTGATATCTCCTGGTATGATGATATGGACTATTGTCAGTGGGAGGTGGGTATGTACATATGGGCCTGTCTGTCATGATGTCGGCATTGTCACTCAGGTACAGTTGGCCCTGACTCAGGATATATATGGGTGTACATTGCTATTTATGACATAGCTGAAGGAGGTGTCATGATTCAGTCTGGACTCCTTCTCAGCTACTCTTTACAAAACACCAACGAACATGAGTACTAATCCCTGTTATACTCTTTTACATGCTTAACACCCTACTGATCCTTTGTGATCAGGCTACAGAGTATGTCATCATAATATCCTGGCATGTCCAGGGGTCAGTTTTGTGTCTACTCTCCAGTCCAGCTGGTGGATATTGTGATACTGACACAATGTCACATCTGCCTCATGTACACAGACAACCCTCTCCACCTCCCGACAAACTCAGATATATGTGTGAGATGCACCTATATAGACATACAGGGTGCTGAACTCTCTCGACCCATAACTGGCACAGTCTATATAGTGGTGAAGGTAACCATACACACCACATATCAGTCTCTCATATCCTCTAGCAACAGCACTCAAACCACATTATCACACATAGACATACTTGGATGTTGTAAATGTACTCTGCCTAAGCAGCAGAGACCTCCAAAGGAGACACACACACACCTGCTACCCCACTACAATACCTACATAACACATAGTTCACAATGTCAGTTTGACACACAGTCACTGCCCTTCGGGCTAAACAACACACCTAATACACTTGTAATAGGTGACACGTATTGTCAGACACACTGACGTACGACTCACCAGCCCTAACAACATAACAATGTTAAGCATACATTTCCAAGGTATACTCATAGATATATTTTGTATATTTTATATCAACTCATGGTTTGTAGTCTTCCATCGAGTTGTGTTACCATCTGAATGTCATTTTGATTTATTTATATGGCTTTTTTAAACAGGCGCTACACGCATATACTTTTCCTGGGTTTACCACTTGTGTGTTTATAGTGTCTACCAGGTATTTAAGATTGTATACATGCTATGTCGGTGGTGTAAATTTAGAGTATTAGTTTGATTACAAATATTCAGGGCTGGTCATGTTGATCTTATATAAATGGTGATGCACAGTTTTTCTGTGGTTAAGTTTTTTAAGTGCATTGATGTGCAATTTTCAAGTGTGTCCACAAGGGGGAGTGTTTGAGTGGAGCTATGATGCTTAAATAATGGGACAGATGTATTGTTCTTTGTTTTTAGTTTGCTTTCTGAAGAAGTTGGTGCAGAGAGCCAATGAAAAGCTTGGTTTTAAGCTTAATAAAATTCCTGTTTGGTATTTTCGTTTATTGGCGTTCTTTACAGACATTTTTTGGATTATTAGGAGTCCTGAATATAACCTCTGGATTACTAGGAGCTTTTTAGAGGTGCAGCGACCTGCAACGGTGGTATTTATCAGTTAGCATCTTACACCTACCAATTATGATGTCACAGTATACGGACACACATATCACATTTAACAGTTGCCTAACAAATTTGTTTAATTCATAGGGGATACAGAATCTGTCAGCCTATGGTGACATGCTAAACATGCCACGTAGCTTCACTATGGACAGCATGCACCTGTCACCCTTGGACTTTGGAATGCTGGCTAAGGCTCTTGCTACCACCATAGTGCCTTTTTTAAGCAGGGCTCAGAAGACAAACCCACCTCCATAGACATTACAGGTTAAATGAAACTAAGGGTAATGCTGCTCAACAACAGATGTGTTAAACTCATATTGCGGCCACTTAGGACTCTCCTCAGTATGGAGGATAGCGATATCTGTGCACTAACAGACGCCTGGGTCAGGCTCGCTTATGCACACCAGCACTACCAGGCTATGTTTCATACCATGTTGTTTGACAACAAGACTTGGAACGAACAACACAACTAGGGGGAGTATCCATATACATCACAGATACACGCACTTCTGGGTTAGTAGCACTGCACAAAGCATCACAGATCATACATATACAACTACCATTGTGCAATACTGCCTTTCAGTTTGTTGCCTGCTACAGAACACACTCCAAAACTCAGGAACCACACTCGGCTTTCGTGGGAACTATGGAGAATATGAAGGTCTCCACAAACACCATTATATTGTGTGACTTCATATACACAAATATTGACTGGGGATACGACTCAAGCCCCGACACCCTCACCCAACAGTCGCTACAATTTGTAGACTCATATGCTATGGCACAACCAGTCAGCACAGCCACAAGGGGGAATACATATTGGACCTGATCATCACCAACATGGGGACTCTATGTTCCACACCAGCGATATACCCCTCAATGGTAAGGTCAGAACATACATGTATCTCAATGGACATACATATACCCTCCACACACCCAACCTGGGTAATCTTGGTGAACTTCTCATGAGCCAATGTCTCACTTCACCAAAGCAAGGTAATATCCTTCAGAGACCCTGAGACAGTGGCAAATACGGCTCACACTGCTGCATCCTTTACATGCACATTCTATGGACACCTAGTGGACTGCATGGATTGTGCTATCCCAAATAACAACAGGACTCACTACTCTAATGGCAGGGGACCTGTCTGGTAGACCCAAGCCATTAATAAGCTGTACAATGTCAGGAGGAAGCTACTGCATGATAGAGCACAATCCTAGACTGGGAAGGCATATGTGATCTGTACTAGCAGACAGCTATGATCACTCATGAACTTTTCTAAAGGCCACTTCTACCGGACAATTGCAACAGACATGTAGGACTATCACACGGTCTTCTTCAGTTATGTCAGGAACCTGGGTGGACACTCACTGATATGCTGTGAGTTACAGTATACTGACTAAACCTACCCTGAATCCTGAATCCACTGGCATTGCCAACATCCTGGCAAACAGGTTCAGTGCAGATGTCTTCCAACCATCCCCCCTAAGGAGCAACTATCCATCCCAACAGAGTATAACCTCCCTGACATCACACAGTAACAGGTGAGTGCTGCCCTCCCCAAAGCGTACATCACAGTATCAGTGTGGCCAGATGGTGTCCCAGCCTGCAACTTACATGAGCATCATGACAGACATAACCCTCACATTACATCACTGTTCAATATCAGAGTTACCACAGGATATGTACCCAAGGAATGGCGTACAGCGACAGTGGTCCCACTCCACAGAGTTGGTGCCACAACGGACCCCAGACAATATTGCCCTATAAGCCTAACTAGCCTGTTCTGCAAAGCTATGGAGCGTATTGTCATGGGACTCATACACATAGACATCGGGAACCTACAGACACTGTGTCCTACACATTTCAACGTTGTTGTGGGCAGATCTTGCCTCTTGAACCTGTTTGTATTCTTTAAACGGTTAGCAGGTCTATCGACATAGGGACGGCTGTCCACATAGCCTACCTGAACCTTGCAAAACCTTTCAACACAATAACCCACTGGGCCATTATGCATAGGCTCACCAGCATCGATATGGACACATATCTCACACGATGGATTGATACCTGGATCAGGGATAGCACCCACATGGTCAGAATTGCAGGTGGCATGTCTGACTATACACCAGTTACACATGGCATCCCACACGGCTCGGTCCTGGGACCTCTCTTGTTCAGTATATATTTGTCTGACGTACAGGCTACCACAGGGGGAATATGGCTGAACATGTTTGCACTTGACTGCAAACTGGGTGCCATGATCAGCTCTCCAGCTGCCACATGCATACTCAAACAGGGTCTCACAGAGATGGATGACTGGTGCCTGAGCCATGGCCTACAGCTAAATGCCATTAGTTCCATAGTCATCCCCTTTGGGAATAACAACATGCCCACACATTACCACATAGGTAGTACTCCATTACATACGGTAGGAGTTGTTAGGGGTTTGGGGACATGACTTGTTCGTACTGTCACCTTTGACATTCACATTGCCAAAGTGGTTGGACACATCTTCTATGTGGGCCACCTTATCCCATATGGTTTCACATCTAGATCAAGTGAGGTCATTGTGCCCCTATACTCATCACATCCATGCTTGGTTACAATGCCGCATTTGGGGTGTACCTTACCCGACACCTGCAGCAACTGTACTGGCCATGGAGGTTCCTCACCAAGCAGATCTAGGGACTCACACAGATGCCCTCCACAGTTCGGATGCAGTACCAGTCACTTACCACCTACTCAGATATGATGTGTGCCTTTTGTTTACAGATATACCCAACCCAGAATTACTGGACATGCTCCACCTCAGGATATCCAACTCCCTTGGAGCTACACACTTCAGGGACGTATACCTCAGCACAGATGTTAATAGGACATTGTGGAGGGACAGATTCTTATCCCAGAGGCTCCACTCACTCCAGAATGTAATCCCAGTTTCACATAGGCAGAGCCACCCACTGACCACCTACAGGAGACATCTTGACGACTGTATGGGTGATCGTATGTTTACCCTTGGGATACGTTCTGTGTCCCTGCTAGACAGAGGCACACTAGCCTAAACATACATGGGCTATCTTGTGTGACTTACTATTCACACACACAGTGTAGTAATCTGACAGGGTTGTGAATGCCAAACACACTCTGGCTAGGCTTGTACATGCCCTAGGGCAGATAGCCTAGTATCGACCTCTGAACCTATGCTAATATTCAAGATGCACAATGTTTATTGCTGATACTGTTTGCAGGTCTTTATCATCTTTGATTTACCAGTTTCTATGAACAACTTCGGTATCTGCAGAACATATTTGATTATGACAGGGTTCCACTATATTATAGATGTGTCTGTTGTCATATAACTGTGTGCACAGGGCATATTGCTGTATAGTGACAGGTTCCTGGGTTAACACATGCAACTGCCAGATATGCGTGGCCCACTGCTGTACTCAGACATGGCCTATGTGTGTGAGCATGCCCAGTTCAGCCATTCCATGTTTTGTTGCCTGACATTTGTCTCATTTATTCAAGTGTGTGGGCATGCCCAGTGTGACCTTTCAGTATGTTGCTATCTGAGGTCCACTACATTTGTTGATGTGTGCGAACATGACCGATATTAACATTTATACTGTGTGTATTGGAAGTCAGGTTCTGTTCTCACTGCAGGACTCAACTTTGTGTCATAACTTGACAAGGATTATGCTGTGCCTGCAGGGTTTCCATGAAATACTTTGCATAGACTTATCAACATTCCTTCATACAGGCTGACTATTGTCATGGTTTAGTGGTTCAGTACTTTGGCTATAGTGTATAGTATCCTGGGTTCAAGGCCCATCACTGCTTTATATTTTCATACTGAGCAGACCAGACTGCTTAAGGGCCAGTTAAGCAAATATAAGCATGTTTGCTTTTGTTCAGCTATTCCCTACTTAGACCAGGCTTGTCTGACATTGCTCAATATTCACCAACATTGCTGGACGTTGCCCAATATTACTGAACATTGACCACAGTTGTGCTAGTTGGTGTGTGCAATTTAGTTTGCATATACTACATGGTGGTAAATGCTGTTTAGCACTGCTTTATATTGCTTAACACATGGCAATCATGCCTTAGGTGGTGCTGCAGGGCTGCCTATGTCGGATGCACATACTACACTCCCTGTACATGTTTGAAAGCAGGTAGTGTCAACTTAGGCATCCCTTTTACTATATGTGTGAGTCGGAGAGAGCTATCATTTCCAGAGTTCCTACTGAGCCAGTGTATGTGCTATGCGTTGCCTCTTTGCCAAGGCCAAAGCATACTGGGCATGCCTCCTTCTGCCTACTGGGGCAGGCTCAGGTTGTTCCTCCTCCGAGTCACGCTCTGCCTGTGATGGCCTTGGCAATGGTGGGGGGCTGTTTGGCCCAGGCCTATGCTGGTCCTGCTGCAGCTGTTTTCACAGGATCATATTATGTAGCATAGCACATACCATGATAATTTGGGTACATGTAGTTGGTGAGTACTGCAAGGCTCCACCAGATGTGTCCAGGCAGCGGAACCGTGACTTGAGCAGCCCAAACACACGCTCTATTACATTATGTGTTTTTGCGTGTGCCTCATTATGGCATTCCTGTTCAGGTGTGTGTGTGCGTTTCTGATGGGTGTCATCAGCCACGGCTCCAGTGCATAGCCAGCATCCCCCACTAAGTGACCATGTGGGATGTCCCTACTAGCAAATGTCTGGTACAGCTGCGTCAGATGCCAGATATGGGAATCATGGTAGCTTCCAGGGCAGCCTGCACACACATTCAGCATTATGCCCTGGGCATCACACACAACCTGGCAGTTGATGGAGGGGAAGCCCTTGCGGTTGAAGTAGACCCTACCTTGCTCGCCAACTGGTGCTTTGATGCATATGTGCATGCAGTCTATTGCACCCACTACCTCAGGGTATTCCGCTATTTGCTGGAAGAGACACATATTGCTGGCCAATATGTCACAGTAATTGGGGAAATATACATGATCACCGACATGTGCTGACATGGCATCCAGGAACTGGTGCAGTACCCTGGATGCTGATGCCTGTGATATCCCCATCATATCATCAGTTGGTCTCTGGAAGGTACCTGTTGCTAATATTCTTAGGCCAACACATACCTTGGTTTCCACTGGGATGGGTTTCCCTCTGTTGGTTCTGTGTGTGAGGCGTGGCCTGCACAGCTCAACAATTTGCTGCAGGAGGTCTCTGTCCACTCTATTGTGCTCCACTATCTCCAGCTCATGTAGCCCCTGGTAGGTTACCCTGGGCCTATATACTCTTCTCCGTCTCCTCACTGTGGGTTGTCCAGCAGCATTTACATTGTCACCATCCTCAGCATGTTGCATATGTCGCCTTATAACAGCAATGGCAGCCCCTAACATTTCTTTGTCTCAGTAAAGCTTTTTCAGTTTTCACTCCTATTAGCTTACTGCAGTGTCTGTTGTGAGAAACATAATGGGCTGTTGTTTGCAGAGTTTTAAGTGTTAGGTTGGGCTGGGCTAGTGTACTGCCTGTGTAATTGCCTGATTCTGATTGTTTTCACCTGCTAGCTCTGCTAGTATTCCCTGGTAGCTTCATACTATTTGTTGTGCATCCTTTTTCCTTTCTGTTTCCTCGCCGCGCACACAAGCACAAACATGCGCACAGCAGCTAACATGCACGCACACATGCTTACACGGACTAAAACTTGCTTATTCGGGTTATAACATGTTCACACCAGTGCAAACGCGCTTACAACTCTTTAAACAGCTTTATACATGCTTACTCCGGCTTAAATGCACGCACTCAAGCTTACACGTGCGCACTCTGTCTTACTCGGGTTTACACGTGCACACACGCGTGCATACCCACTCAGCAAGAAACTTTGGTGTTATCCAGGGCATACACCTTCCATTTCTTGCCTTTCCCTAGCCTACCTGTTGACACACCTCTTTCCATGATGTGTAAATGACAGCTGACACATGCCACTCTGCTCCAATGAGCTGCACTTCTTTCATACATACCCCCCTCATGATGTCACCTATCTTCTACTCTCTTACTCCCCTTATCCTACTCCTACACTCCACTGACTGTGCTCATTTGCATTGTAAACTTGCGATTCACTATCCTAACCCTCATTTACATAGGATTGCCTACTAATGCTTGGTTACATGTCTTAGACTGAACTTCCCCCCTTAGCAACCTCTACTCGGTGGCCATGTTGTCTTCAGCCTGCCATTCCCTTGCATTGTACATTAACAATTTCAATAAAATCCACATTTGTGGGTTTTAATTTTTAGTATTCTGGGTTTTAGAGTGCAGCCCGTTTGCGCGGCACTGCGCTACACTTAAACATCGGAAATCGGCGAAAAAAAAAAAAAAAATTTTATTTTCATATTGCATCAGGAAACATTTCACACGGCCATATATTTGGCCATTGGCATGCTTCCTGCACTGGATGCAACCTTTATTTGGAGCTGTCACGGCTCCGTTTTGCTCTTTGCAGAATGGTTCTCAGTTGTCAACTGAGTACATTTCTGAAAATAACACTGCTCTTACTCGGACAGGTTTGGGTTTCTTGAATCGCAAATCTACCTCATTTGCATGCCTTCCGCCTGCAATTGAGGTAATTTGCATATCCCACTGTCCGTGTAAGAGCCGTTTTAGGAGCTCTCTTACACGCCCCTGCAGGATGTTCCTGGATCGCTCGTCGGACATGATGGCTGCATGGAGTCTTACTCTACTCTAAGACTCCGTGCAAGCCTTCGTGAATCTGGCCCATTGTTTAAGCCAACACAATCACACTCAAAAATAGTGGAAAAAACTTATCCCAGTTGTTATGGGCCTGGAGGCAGAGACAGTCTGAATGATCAAAGTCACAAGCAGGAGCTTTGATGAAATCAAGGACAAGGGTGACTACTTAAAGGAGTTTGAATGTGTGGAGACATAGTCCATAAGATTAGTAATGGCTGTGTGAGTTCTATGTCCTGTTTCAAAGCCACATTGTTTTTTGATTGTTTACTGCATTCTGCAAGGTAGTTAGAGAACTGTTAATGTACCATATTCTCTAATATCATAGACAGAAAATTAAGTAGTGTTAGGACAGTGCTTACCACATTTGTGCACATCACACCTATTAAAAATAGGGGTAAACTTGGATTTCTTCCAGATTTCAGGTACTATCCCTTCTTTAATAATCCTGTCTGTTAACTTAATTACAACTATCTCAGGAAGGCTAGAATTAGGCAATCTTCAGATACTGATTTTTTTATTATTTGTTTGAACAATGTACGAACAGTTTGGACAATGGTAAATTAAACTTGAAACTCTTCAGTTAGCTATTAGTTTGTTGCTGATGCGGGTAACTTTTTTGAAATGAAATATTTTTGTTTTGTTATACGCTGTTATCATGGAATGAGTAAATGTGAAAGATAATACTTTTGAGACACATGAATTAATCCTCACATTTATCTCAGGGTTCTGTCCCAAAAATGCACTGTTTTCCCACATACTAGGCTGAAACATATCATCACTATCCTCAATCAGTGAACATTAATTATATAGACATCAGAGAAGTAAGACCAATGTAAAATATTTTAGCTTTCTTGTTTTTGGTCTATGCTTTCTTTTTAGTTCACTGAAATACCTAGTTTTGTTTTTTGAATTTGTTTATATTTTTCTGCTGTTGACCATTAGTTTCACCTCTGAGCAGATTTATTTTTCTTTTTTCTATTCTGCTAGTTTTGCAGCCATGGGGGTGGGGGTGGGGGGTGGGTAATATAGGTGAATAGTTTGCTTTATGCTCCAAGCCCTCCCCTCAGCAGAATGGGTACCCTGTCAAAATGGGGTTGGCTGTGTTGGCTTCTGCTGTGTGAAGCATATGTGTTCACACACACACACACACACACACACACACACACACACACACACACACACACACACACACACACTAAATAATACAGTGAATCCTCAGCTACAGCACTATCATTCTATATGGCAAGCTGACTCATCCATTGCTGTCTGTTCCTGCTGCTAGATCACCTAGTTTCCATCAACAGATAAAAGTGTAGAAGATCAAAATAACTTCTCTCTCAGTTGGTTGGGAGAGCTCACATTTGCCATTCACTCCATTCCCCACCAGAACCTCGATCTGCTTGTCAAATTCAGGTCGGTGGGCCACCCTCAGAGTTCCATCCCTGTGAACCACAGACTTGTAATCATCTTAAACAATGATTTTTGGTGGCATTTATCTAGTACATTTTTGCAGTGTTTGGGTTAAGGTTGTACAGACAGCAGCATCACCTGAAGTTTAAAATCTATTTATGAGAGACTTTTGTGTGCACAGTGATTAAAATTCCTTTCTTCTTTGCTTCATTAAAACTGAAAGGAATGTGCACAAAAGGATGAGAAATTGTGCTATCTGTATATCAAAACAGAAGCAATGTTGCTCTTCACTGCACTGAGATTAGTGATCCCAGAATGTCCAAGAATTTGAATGAAAATCAATGGATATGTACAGCCATAGTGTCACTTGAATTTGGGAAAAATATGCACCCCCCCAAATAAATAAACAACACAAAGAAATAAGTAAAGCAATAAATAAAAGATACAACAAATTAATTTAAAGGCTGGATTCTAAATGCCATTTTAGGTTTATGCAATCAACTGGTCTTTCATTTTCCAATTTCTCCAGAGTAAAAACATTTTAAAATTGAAGTAGAGTTCATTTTGGTTTGCAATTAGATGAGTTTTATTTTGCTCCTTAAGAAGCTACAGTGACTGTTGTCTGCACTATCATGCACTGATTAAGTCCTCATTTAGGGGCTGTTGACGATGGAGCATAAACTAACCAAAGAAGTGGTATTGCTTGTAATTATGCATGTATGTGTGTATGCATGTATTTATTTAGGTTCATAGGTTCATAGGTAGGTACTAGGCTATCAGCCCTAGGGCCTATACAAGCCTAGCCATAATGATTCCCTGTCTATTGCTTCCCACAAATATTTACTTTCCTGGACCCCTGTTTAGCAGGGCTACTGATGTGATCCATGGGGTGAGCTTCCTATCTCCCATCCAATCGTCAAGGTTCCTCTTGAAGAGGGTCATTGAGGCGCTCTGCCGGACTTGTATGGGCAGACTGTTCCAGAGTATGGGAAGCCTCTGGATCAGGAACCTATCCCTCCACCATGTTCTATTCATCATGATGACATGGTCAAGATCCTTGGAGCATGTGACCTGGAGGGATTGGGATTTCTTTAAGTGTAGCATGCCCATCAACCCTGGGTTTGACATGGCCTTGTATGTTAGGAAGAGATTGCCTCTGAGTAGGCGATATGCGACAGAGTATAGCTGGTGTTTCTTTAGATGGTCAGCATAAGCCATCTGCTTTAGGCCTGTGATTCTTTTTGTGAGGTATTTCTGCACCCTTTCTAGTTGTTGAAGATGTCTTGTGAGGTATATACCAAACGGGGCATTGTATTCTATAATGGGTCTGATGAGGGATGAGTACAGAGGGACAATGACCTCCTTTATTCTGGATGAAAAGCCCTTGGTGATGAAGTGTGCCATGTACAATAATTTAACTAATTGTTGTGGCTATGTGGTTATCAAAAGTGAGACCACTATCCACTTGTGTCCCTAGGTCTCTTATCACATTTTTGGTGTTTAGTGTACTGCCACCTATGCGATAGTTCACAGCAATGTGGTTTTTCCCAAAGGGGACAACTATACATTTTTTGGCATTTAGCTTGAGCCCATGGCTCTGGCACCAGGCATCTGTTTCGGTAAGGCCCTTTTGTAGTATATCCACATCATTTGGGGATTCAATGATGGCTCGCAGCCTGCAGTCATCTGTGAACTTTGTAAGCCAGAGTCCCTTAGATTTGGCCTGTACTTCAGAGAAGAAGATGCCAAACAAGAGTGGTCCCAGAACAGAACCCTGCGGTATACCACTTATCACTTGTCTGGAGCTGGATTTCAAGTTGGCTAATTTTACAGTGTGTGTTCTCTCAGTAAGCCAGTTTGCAACCCATCGAGTGATGTAGGGATTATGCCCAGCTTAGTAAGTTTATCTATGATTCCAGAGTGGGGGATAGTATCGAAAGTCTTGGCAAGGTCCAAGTAGGCTGTGTGAACCACCTTACCCTCATCCACGGCTCTAAGACTGATTCAAAGAAGTCGATCAGGTTCAGGAGGCAAAACCGGCCCTTCACAAACCCAAACTGGGTAGGGTCCAGTGTTTGAAGGTTGCCAATGTCTTTGTTTATAAGTTCCATGATAATGGCTTTGCAGATCAGGCTTGTCAGACTGATGGGACGGTAGTTCCCAGGATCCAAAGTGGATCCCCCTTGTGGAGTGGGATGACTGTAGCTGTGCCCCACTCTGTGGGCACAAAACCTGAGGTGAGGCTATGATTAAACATGACACATAGGTGAGCTGCCAGTTTATTTTGTAGTTCATGCAGTATACAGCCTGGGATGTCATCTAGTCCCATGGATGCTGTATTATTGGCTTTGGAGAGTGCGCTTTTTACTTGGGTGGCCATGATTACTGGAATTTGGCATTCTTTCGGTATTGAGTTGGCTTTTTAGGGGGTGAGAGGGGGGTGAAGTTGGCACTGAATCTATCAGACAGGATATTGGCAATATCCTTGGGATCAATATATCTAGTGCCATTATGTTATAGCTCAGAGCAGATCTGAGTATTGACATTTAGATTCTTGACATAGCTATAAAATGCCTTGTGGTTGTCTTTGGTATCTTTGGCAATTTTGTTTTCGTAACTAACTTTGGAAGACTTTATGAGGGATCTCAGCTTTCTACTGAGGCTGGTGAGGGAGTTTTTTGAATCCGGGGTTCTTTCTCTTTTCTGCAACAGTTTCTTCCTTCTGTTGTACAGCTTGTTTATGGCAGGGGACCACCAGATTGGCTTCCTTTTTTTAGAGGACAGCATCTTGGTTCTATTTGGGATGGCTCGGTCCATGCACAAGTGAATGTGCTTGTACAGCACCTTAGTGTAGGATTCAGCAGTTGAACTTCCAGTTCCCATCTGCATGGGTGTCATGAATTTTGTTACTTTGGACTTGAGAAGCATGACGTTGGCTTTGGAGAAGTTTTTTATGGAGGTTTCCTTAAGGGGTGTGTGGGTGGGATGTGGATGTGAAGGGTGATTAGCTTATGGTCTGATCTGACCAACGAGGGGGTGACCACTGGTGTGGAGCATCGATTTCCCATGTTGGTAATGACCAGGTCTAGAATATTGGTATCCCTGGTGGGACTATGAATTAGTTGCTCTAGGGCGTTGGAATTTATGATTTCCAAGAACCGTTGAGGAAGGGTGTTGGTACAGGAGTAGTTTTCCCAGTTAATGGCAGGGTAGCTGAAATCACCCAATATTAGGGTGGTTGTATCTTAATATTTTCCAGTATGTTTAGGAAGGTGTAGTGTGAATCTTCGGGCATGGTGGGGGATCTGTAGCAAGCTAAAATTTGTATTGCAGTCTTATCTAGTGTTAGTTGCACCTAGAGAATTTCAGATGCACTGTGTTGGGCAACCAGCCTGGAAGTTTGAATATCCTTGGTGAATATGGAAACTCCTCCACCTTTAGTATTTCAGTCCTGGTTTGGTGGCCGAAAACTGTGGTATGACTTGTAGCCTGGTATTGCAGGGGTGCTCTTGTTAACTGGAAAAGTCCATCTTGGCAAAGTACCCTTTTTCAGTGGAGGCTGAGGGAGAAAAGCCCTACAAAATAATTTAAGACTCATGATAGGTAGAAATTAATAATGCAAAGTACTTAAGGTAATCATACTTAGAATAGAGTAGAGTAGAGACAAGTACTTACACTGCAATACATCAAAGTACCAGAGTTTACACACAGCAGTGACTGGCTAAAACATAAAGTATGTGATTATAGATGATAATAAATCTTTCTTAAGTAGCCTGAAGAAACTCATTGTTATCCGCATGGAATGAAGCACAATAATTTCTATCACAGTGTTGTTCACTGATGTCTGGAGACTGCAATGTAGAGACCTAGCATGGCTAAGACAGACTTCGCTTGACTTTGTAGTGATTCATTCCTGTAAGTGTATCTGTAGTTCTGAGTAAGCATATAAAACCTTGTGCATGCTGTCATTCTAGAAAAAAAACAGGAAGTACCCATGATGTAAGAACAAAAGGGACTACACGACAACACTGCTACATGACCCGCTTTCCAGCTTCCCCTTATTGGCAATGTGCATGTACGCTTTGGGGAAGTGTGGAAGTCAGATGCTACTGATGAAACAAAAAACTCAAAGTGGGATACTATATCATGACAAAGCAATACTGTGTAAATCTAGGAATAGTTCATGCCCTCTCATTTGAAACTTTCTATTCTACTCTATAAAGAATAAAAATAACCTTCTGTACCTAGAATTGTTGGCCTGCAGAAAAATATTTTTGTTTGCTGGATTGAAGCAAATGATTTTTTTTCCATTATTCTTCATACGCAATTTGAAGGTAGCAAAAGAAAAATTAAGCAAAGGTAGGAATCTTTGCACATCACACTCATTGTGAAAAACCTGCTATTGTAGTGTCACTGCACAGTACGTTAGGAGCAAAACAAGGTAATGTTCTAAGACGTAAAGTGATACAGTAACCAAAGTAGCCATGTTCTAAAGATACAAGGCCATCAAGGAACCTGGTTCCAAATCATTTCCTTCCCCATGAAACAAGCCAAAGTCATAATTGCATGAAGGGATGAAATTAGATGTCTTCAAGCACCTTATTCTATAAAAATTGTATTGACTTCTATCATGCAACTTAGCACTAGCATTTTAAATAGGCTGCGATTCCAGTCATAGATAAATAAGTTTGAGTGAAAGTTTCTGACTGGCCACAAGGCAATTTTGTGAATTGAATCAGTTTTGTGTGCTTGTATAGAGGCAGCCTGTTTGTGCTACACTGCTCATCACATAGTGGGCTTAATAGTGACCTGTACAGATGCAGACACCTACAACTGATATTTTCTCTATAAAACTGCCATTGTGACTTCCCCAGACACCAGTTGCACAAAGAAAATATAACTTGTGCTGTGACAAGCACTGCCCCTTCCCCCAAGTTTCGCATTAAATACTCCTGTTTTTACTTGATTCTTCTTCTGCAACCTCTGATTAAGTAAAAATGGTCTGTAACCATGGACATCTCCACAGACATCTTGTTGGATTTGGACGTCCTAAGGCAATGTACCGATTGCCTCTTGCTAACTGACCACCAACTAATTCTTAAGTGAACTGAAAAGGTACAAGAGTGATATAATTGCACAATGTCAAGAGGCAAAGCTCTCAGATACAAGCACTCGTAATACCCATCAGGTTGTCAGTAATGAGCATGTTATACCCACCACGCACAGTATGGATCAGACATACAGACTCACATATGTAAGGCTCTTAAATGCAATCTTCCTAAACCTCAAAGACCTCCCAGACATTTCTCCTACAAGAAACATCCTCAGCAGCCCCAAAAACACCTCACTAAAACAACTCCACAACACATACAGCCACAGAATATAATATTTTGGTCATAGGAAACTCCATAATGCAACATACAGTGTCACATTCACCAGGCTGAGTATGGAGAAAGTCATGGTCAGTTGCCTATTAGGGACCAGGATACACCAGATCTCACACACACACACACACACACACACACACACACACACACACACACACACACACACACACACACACACTGGGTCACTGAATAGCAAGTACCACTATGACTCAGTCATAGCCCTTGTGCATTTAAATGACTTGAGACATACCTCCCTGGACTACATGAAGAGAGACATGATGGAGCTCCCATATTATGTGTCCTAGGCCAGTATGAGGCTAGCATTGAGCAGTATTCTACCTTCTTCAAGGATGATGCCACAATACAAACAGAAAATGTTTGACCTTAATAATTGTCTTAATTGTTGGTGTCACCTCAAAGGGGTGCAATATTTGTCAGCATGGCAAGATATAGTCAACAGACCCCGTTGCTTTGCCAGGGATAGTCTGCACCTGTCGTCTCTAGGCTTTTGAATAGTGGCTAAAACATTGTACTCTCCCATTTTGCCTTTTTTAGTCAAATTCAAACTGACAAACCTTACAACATAACAAAACCAACCTTAGAAAACCTAAAGATGCTACTGTTTAATGCCGCAAGTCTAAACAAGAAAGTCTACTCCCTCCAAGCTTTCCTCAACCTGGAGAATACAGGCATTTGTTTAGTTACCAAGGCATGATTTAAAGCCTTGGAAACTCCCTGAGAGAGCAGGGTTGCAATGCCTTCCATGCATTTTGAACAGTTACTGTGGAAACAGGTATTAAAGGTGGAGGTGTCTTGATTTACATGAAAACAAACCTACCTCAAGGCTTGTCAGGCAGGGTGATACACATCTTTACTTCCAATTTATGGGTCCCCTTCTAGACCCAGGAAACCCATAACGCATACTTAAACTTGCTGGGAACACTCACCATTCAACCCAACACCATATTCATGGGTGACTCTAACTACACTACTTTAAACTGGGATCATACACAATTCCAGAGTTGCAGGCCCAGAGATTCCTGGACTTTGTCAACACAAACACCCTGGACTAGATAGTTCATATTACCACAAGTGGTGCAAACATATCAGCTCTGGTCATCACTAACACTGGAGAATGCAGCATGCCTCCAGTGTAATGTCCTCTCTGGTAAGGTTGGAACATAAAGCTGTCTCTTTTTAAATAAAAATAAAACCAGGGACCCCATGCTAATTCTGGAATACAAAGGAATTGCAAATGTCCTACTATTAAGTGATAATCTGACAAAATTTCAAGCCCCCTCCCCCAAACCAAGAGACACTGCTGCCTTTGCAAAATTGGTCACAGAGACCCTGTACAGTCATGTTAATAGATGCATAGAGACAGATATGCTGACCAATAATAAGCAAAGAATAAACTTAAAAAAACTATCCACCCTGATGGAATTCTGACATCAGTATGTTATTTAATAAAAATTAGGAAGTGGAACTCCTACCAGAAGCAAAACTCTTGCATCAATCTAAATAAGCAACTCAGAGGGCAAATCAAGCCTACCAAAGTTAAATCTGAGATTAAAATTGCCTCCCAGACCAAGGGCTACCAAAAGGCTCTATTTTGCTATTTCAGTAACCTCAAAGGCAGTACACAACAATGTGCAGAAGTAATTGTAAATAGAGCCACCTACACTGAGTCAGAAGATTTATCAAGTCTACTGGTCAACAAATTCATCTCCAATTTTACCTGTCTCCCCCCCAACACGTCCACCCCTCAGGAAATGTCATCGAACATAACCCTCCCATCTATCACTAGGGAGCAGGTCTTCATTGTGGTGTCCAAGGCCAAAAATACCATATTGATAGGCTGTGACAATATTCGAGGGTACCTCCTAAATAGCATGAAACATGACCTATCAGGACCACTAGAGCCACTATTTAACCTTAAAATCCAGACAGCCTTTATGCCATGCAAATGGAAATCTGCAATGGTCATCCCTTTACACAAGGATGGGCCATCTGCAGATTCTGGCAACTAAAATCCCATAAGTCTGACTAATCTCATATGAAAAGCCATGAAAAGAATTATCAAGGAAATGATTAACAATGATATAGGAAATCTTCATTGGTTCATATGAGGGTACTAGGCTATTGACCCTAGGGCCTTTATAAGTGTAGCGATGTTATACTCTTGTTCCCTTATTGACCAAGTTGTATGGTCTATATTTGCATCACGAGTTTATGATCAGCACCAACTGTCCTTATCCAAGAGGGACGTAGGTGACACCCTAGGCGTAAATTTGCTGTCTCCCATCCAATTGTCTAGGTAACACTTAAATAGGGTCATTGAGGAGCTCTTTTTTATGTGATTTGGGAGTTTGTTTCAGAGGAGTGGAAATCTGTGGGACTGGGAGACATATCTATCTCTCCAGCATATGTCGCAGGCTAGGTTAAGATCCCTAGAGTGAGTGAATCTTGTCACATTTGTGGATGTGCAGCATTTCCATTAGGGCAGGGTCCAAGACTGCTCTGTAGGCCAGACACAAGTTGCCTCAGCAGCCTATAAGGTATAGAGTACAGTGACAGGGCCTTCAGTCTGTCCATGTAGGTCATGTGTTGAAGGCCCTGGCTCCAACCTAGTTTGGTTTCGGCAAAGGTAGATCATGCCTTCTCAACTGGTAGACTACTTTGAGAAGGTCACCAAAGAAATGGATGAAGGCAAAACGGTGTATACGGCCTACCTTGACCTGGTCAAGGCATCTGATACAATACCTCACTCAGGCATTGTAGACAAACTCACAGAATTCGATATTAACCCCTATTTCACCCGCTGGATAGCTAGGTGGCTCTCAGATAGGACCCAAGAAGTAAGGATATGAGAGTCCACCTCCAGAAAGAGACCAGTCACTTGTAAAGTCCTTCAGGGCTCTGTGACAGGTCCATTCATTTTTGGCATCTACTTCTTTGAAGTTAAGGTGAACATCAAGGTCCTATGGTGACCAAGTTTGCAGATGACTGCAAACTAGGTGCAGTCATGGAATCACCCCAAGACACTAATATCTCACAAGAAGGGCTGACTCAAATAAATAACTGTTGCCAGAGCCACTGTCTAAAACTCAGTGAAACTCAGTGCCAAGATATACATAATAGTATCCTTCCAGAAGTTGACTACCTCTGGAAACTACCTTATTGATAACACATACCTAACAGTACACTAGTAGTTAGGGATTTGGGGATGTAGACAGTAACCTGACCTTTGACCATCATGTGTTGGTGGCAGTATGGAAATCATTCTCTGTTGTTCAATTTATAAGCAAGGGTATGGCATCTAGGTCCAAGGAAGTCATCGTCCCACTGTATTTGGTCCTCGTCAGACCAATGAATGAGTACAATACTCTCTTTGGAATGCGCTTGATCAGGTAGATTCAACAGCGGGAAGGTTCACACAAGTTCTTCACAAAAACGATACAGTGCATAAAAAGCACGTTCTATACAGATTGCCTCAAAGCACTATCCTTGTACTAGATCTTCTACAGACTGCTGAGGGACGAGCAATGCTTGGCATAAATCCCACTTTGATGGACCTTCTGCATATCCGCAAAACTACTTGCATCATAATTACTAGATCAAGTGACTTAAATTTTGCTTGCCTTATAAATAGGACATGTTGGAGGGACAGGTATGTGTCTTAGAGACTATTCCTTCTCTGGAAATAGGCTTTCCATCCATGGGAATAGTTTCAATCAGTGAATGGAAAATCAGAAATTCACCCCTGGTCTGGCATGTATGCCCCTAATGGACAGATGCAGTCTGTAAATGCTTGATTACCCAAGCACAGGCCTACATATACTCCTTAGAATAATCTTAAGGGTCCAAAAACGTATCAGCTGCATTTGGGATCCATAACTCAGCTTATAAAGGCTCCTGTGGTTGTTAGCCTGGATAGACACAATAGAACTGGAGACATATTTTATTTGAAGGTTTAGTATACCCTACAGAAGTTCACTTTTTCATTACCTTGATTGCAGATAGTAACCTGCCTCTTAAATAAGTTAAGAGAAGTTAAATACCAGTCCAAAATATAATCTTTTATCATAACTTGTTAGTCAATTATGACTTATTATGCATTTTTTAGAGAAATGTCTGTACATGCTATTGATTTGTTTAAATGCATTTTTCATAAATAAGAAAAGATATGAAAAAATCAAAAATAAAAATGACACCAGACTAGCTTTGTAAAAAGTTTTCATTAGAAAAATGTTTAAAGTTAGCAAAAATAAATAAATAAATAAATAATTTTTAGAAAGTCTGTTGATTTTTACAGCAGTTGTAGCTACATTGTCAAGAAATTTGGAAATGTACATTTATTATGCATAACTATCACAAACTCTGTAATAGTACATGATTCTAATAGGACTCTATTATTTCCTCGAAAGACATCTCCATTGAATCCCTATTCATCGACACAATTATATCAAACACTGCAATCAGTAAATGATCACTACATCAAAGTTTTTCCCTGGGAAAGTAACTAAATGGCCACCATTGTGAATTAGCCTTTTCCCCCACTGTAGTGTGATTTCAAAGTCGGTATATATAAGAAGGGGGTGTGTGATGCAGCCCCCGTATTGGGAGGTGTGGGAGGTGATGCCCCCACCTTCATGAGTGTAAAATTATATAGTTCGTATTACGGTTGCCAAGTAGTTTCTTTCCCTAGGAAAGAAGTTTGATGATTGTAACGTTCGCTGAATGACTGTTCAATGGGTAGTGATCGATGAACAGCCGTTCGATGGAGGCATCTTTCAAGGAAATAATATAGACCCAATTCTGACATACTGTTTCCTTGTATATTACATATAGGAATGGATAATAAATAACCAAAGCCTACAACATTACATTTTGCATATCACATCAAATTGTTATTGCATTTAGATATGACTGAAAAGTCTATTTGCAACATTTAATGCATCTTTGATGATTGTTAATGCTGAGTAGTAATAATATTTTTTTTGTTGGAAAATTTGCTACTTTCCTACAAGATTGATGTGGTTTTGTTTGTGAAACTTGGTTAAAGAACAATGACTGGAAACCATTTCTGTCAGGGTATAAATATTTTTACTGTAACAGACATTCGTACAAAAAAAATCGGGTTGAGGTGTTATGATAGGGATTAAATATAGTTATGAGACCTGTGATTATTACACAAATACTACAGATTGTGTAACTTTGACAATAAAGAGAACCCTGGAACATGCAACAATTGTTGGAGTGTACAGACCACCAAAGTCAAGTGCTGATGACCTAAAGGAATTCATACATTTTTTACATGAAACACAGGAGGGAAGAATAACAGTGACTGGGAGTTAAATTTGCCAAAAACAGACTGGAATAATATTGATTCAACAACATTAGTAAGGAAATTATTCACAGTGTATGTTCAGAAACAATTGTTTCAGACTGTAAAAAACCTACCAGGGAACAGAACATAGTAGACACTGTTTATGATGGTAAAGAAATGACTTTTACTTCATGTCACATTTTACTATTGTTGATATGTAGTGATTATGGGGTTATAAAGGTTAATTTGTTGCTAGATAATTCTTCCAAACTGAAATCTAAATCAATGCACAGAAGATTAATAGATTATATGGAAGCAAAACAGTCACTATGTAAAACTAATTGGAGTGATGCATTCAGTGAAAAAACTGCAGAAGGAATGTGAAAAGTTTTGAAGGAGAAAGTGAGTGCAAAAAAAAAAATAAATAAATGTTTAACATAAACACCTAGGCACACATTTGCACAAAAACAATATACTTTATTAAGGTGAGAGACAAAAATATAACAAATGGAAAAGAGGTTAAGCTACAACTTTGAAAACTGAAATAAACAAGCTGGAGAAA
Source organism: Protopterus annectens (assembly GCF_019279795.1). Lineage (NCBI taxonomy): Eukaryota > Metazoa > Chordata > Ceratodontiformes > Protopteridae > Protopterus > Protopterus annectens. Next base: position 1,307,832,886 of record NC_056733.1, read on the forward strand.
CAAATTAAGCATGATGTGAGACAAAAATCAAGAAAAAAAATGAAGGTTTATATCAATATATTGAGCATAATAGGAAACCATTTTATGGATGCATAAGATGTGGAAGGAGTAAAGACATGCAAGTTAATAATCAGTGTGTATTTATTTATTTATTTATTTCCAGTTTGATGACAGGGGAGGTCCACTGGGCTCAGGGACCCCATTTTCAGTGGAGGCCCAGGGAGAAAAGCTCTGCATTAAATAGATAAGTTACAGATACAATCAGAGTAAAGTAAAACAGTTACAATTACAATTACATTTCATGTTAGTGACAGGAATTGTTCTTTGGTTACATAGCATTTAAATGTTCAAGATGGCAGTAATGACTTCATTGAAAGAGAGAGGAAAGGGGGAATGGTCACCACACCCGGTGACTACAATATCCTGCGTATAGAGAGACATAAAGTCATAAAATATCAGAATTTGCAGGCAGAAATGAGAGCAATGTGGAGGAAAGATACCCAGACAGTTCCAATAATAGTAGGAGCAACAGGTCTTATTAAAAAGAGTCTAAAATCATATTCAGATACTCCGTACAAATTGCAGAAGGAGTCATTACTGGGCACACTGCGGGAGCTTCGAAGAGCACTTTTGGCTGACATCAAAGAGTGAAACAATACTAATTTCATGAAGTTTAATCGTACTTTGACTTAGGAATGGGGTCCATTCCCATCATGGTATTAGAAACTTAAAAGATTTGGAGAAATTAAAAAGAGAGATTCCATTTTTATTTATTATTTACTAAGTCAAATAAATATGGTGAAATTCCTCAAGACTTGAGACATGCACTTATTAAACCTGTCTTTAAGGGAAATGGAAGTAGGACAAACCTAGAGTCATACAGACCCTTAAGTCTACTTTATGTTGTGCAAAGTAATGGAGAAGTTAATACTGGAAAAGTTATTGCCAGAATTGGAAAAGTTGGGACTTAAAACCATGTAGCAGCATACATATGTTGAAAATAGCTCTATTACCATCTGTAACACAATGTTCTATAACAATAAACAACAGCTATGAATGAAAATGTATGCTGTGATTTAATTTATATAGATTTACCTTCAGGATTTGATAGGGTCATACACAAAACACTGATCAATAAATTATAACAACTAGGTATCAACATACTCTTGATAATATGTATACCTGCATGGCTTACAAATAGGACAAGGCAAGTATACAGAAATTGGATAGGTGAAATTCTTGGTTACAGTCTTGGTGCCCCAAAGGGCTCTGTCCTAGGCCCTTACTTGTTTAGATTATATCTTTCAGATCTATCATTTTCATCTGAGGTGCTCTACAGGCTGTATGCAAATTGCTTGAAATTGGGTAAATTGATTACATGTGTTACAGATAGGGCATATCTGCAAAAGAACTTGAATAAATTCACCATTTGGGCACAGGAGAATAATATGTTGATAAATACATCAAAAACTAAGTATATGGAATTTGGGAGACATAAACTAAAAGGTGAATACTTAATAAAGTCACTGAAATTGTAGATTCATTTAAGGACCCGGGTAAATGGGTAGATCCAGCTTTCAGTTTTTCTAATCATATCAACCAAATGGTTAATGATAGTTATAGAACTATAAATTGTATAAAAAAGATTTATAAAGTCTAGGAAATCAGAAATGATGAAGTCATTGTTTGTTAGTTACATTAGACCCAAACTTGAGTATGGAATAACAATATGAAAAGCTTATAAGAAAACAAGCATGAGTAAACTGGAAAGAGTACAGTGGAAATATATCAAGGGCATCCATGTATGTGAAAATTTAAGTTAAGAAAGACTAAAATATCTGAACTTGTACAGTGTCTCATATAGATATTTAAGACGAGACCTTATTCAGGTACAGTATATAGGGCATTTAGAGACAAGTACTTCTTGGAATGTTTGGGGTTATCAAAAAATAGCAGAAAATTGTCAGACAACCTATGTAGAAGATTCTATAGGAATGAGAAGTGTACTAATTGCTTCTCTGAGAGAGCAGCTGATACATGGAATAGACTACCAAATTACATTAAAGCAAG
>NC_056733.1:1307839955-1307852455 GCF_019279795.1 Protopterus annectens
GTGCACTCATTTCTGCTTAGGTAGGGTTATACTATTCTGAAACAGTTCTGTATCAGTCATATTCTATATTTGATGCTACGTGTTAATGGACAGTAGTAAACCTGTAGTGCTGGCATATACAGTGCTAATTCTGTTATGAAAATGTCAAAGTGTTTGCTGTTGTTCTAGGAGCTTATCAGTAATCAACTTTTTACTTGATAATAAGCTTGTATGTTGTGCTTGTGAGTTATTCTAAATGTGCATGTTGTGTTCTACAGTTGATGGTTATTTTCTGCTTTTTCACTATACTTAATTAGCAGCTCTTACTCAACTGAGCACTCAAAACAGGCATACAACATGTTTCTTGGATATCAAAATACATTTATTTTTCACTTTATTAGATGACCATAAAGGGGTTGCAGTCAATGCATTATATGTTCTTTATTATTAAGTAGTTTGTAAAAAAAAATACCCATTTATCTTTGTGTGTCAACTGTCCCAAATTTGTAGACCTAGAATTCTGCCTCTGGATGGAGAATATTAAGTTAAATAAGTATATAGACAGATTGAAAGGCAAAAGTTGCTGGTATCATTTTTTTCTGCTACTTAATTGTGCGTTTTACTGAATATAGCATGCTGTGTGTCTCTCTGCTATAAGAGGGAGTGGTGGTCTTCTCACTTCTTTGTTATCTGATATTTAACTGTTAGCCTAGAGGGCTTCCTCTATACTTTAAGTGCTAGCCACAAAGTTTGAGAATTCATTTTATGCTCAACTTCTGAGAGACTTGGTTGACTACAATCACCTGCATTAGAAGCTGAAGTTAAGTACAAACTTGCAGTTTTAAAAATACTGAATTTCATTTTTTCTGTCACCTAATTGTGTTTCACTGAATATAGTGTGCTGTGTGTCTCTCTGCTATAAGAGGGGGTGGTGGTTATCTCAATTCTTTGTTATCTGGCACCTCACCTAAGTGTCATGTTTAATCATACCCTCACCTCAAGCTTTATGATCACTGAGTGGTACATCACTATAGTTATCCCACTCCATAAGGGGGGATCCACCTTGGATCCCGGGAACTACCTCCCCATCAGTCTGATGAGCCTGATCTGCAAGGCCATGGAACGTATTATCATGGAACTTATAAACAAAGACATTGGCAATCTTAAAACACTGGATCCTACCCAGTTTGGGTTTGTGAAGGGCTAATCTTGTCTCCTGAACCTGACTGACTTCTTTGAATCAGTCTCCAGAGCCGTGGACAAGGGTAAGGCAGTCCACACAGCCCCACTCTGGAATCTTAGATAAACTTACTAAGCTGGGCACTAATCCCTATGTCACATGATGGGTTGCCAACTGGCTTACTGACAGAACCCACACTGTAAAAGTAGCTGACTCCAAATCTAGCTCCAGACAAGTGACAAGCGGAGTATTTCAGGGTTCAGTCCTGGGACCTCTCTTGTTTGGCATCTACTTCTCTGAAGTACAGGCCAACACTAAGGGACTCTGGCTAACAAAGTTCACAGATGACTGTAAACTGGGAGCCATTGTTGAATCCCCATATGATATGGATACTCTACAAAAGGGTCTTACAGAAACAGATGCTTGATGCCAGATCCATGGGCTCAAGCTCAATGCCAAGAAATGTATAGTTATCTCCTTAGAGAAAAAAAAATGTACCCAAGAATTACCATATAGGTGGCAGTACACTAAACACCGAAAGTGTGATAAGAGACTTAGGGACGAGGGTGGACAGTGGTCTCACCTTCAATAACCACATCTCCACAACAGTCAGGAAATCCTTCTATGTGGTACACCTCATCACTAAGGGCTTTTCATCCAGGAAGAAAGGAGGTCATTGTCTCACTGTACTCATCCCTCATTAGACCCATTATAGAATACAACACCCCATTTGGTATGTACCTCTCAAGACATCTGCAACACCTGGAAAGGCTGCAGAAATACCTCACTAAAAGAATCACAGGTCTAAAGCAGATGACCTATGCTGACCGCCTTAAAAAACTCCAGCTATACTCTGTCGCATATCGTCTACTCTGAAGCAATCTCTGCTTAACATATAAGGCCATGTCAAACCCAGAGCTGTTGGACATGCTACACTTAAAGAAATCCCAATCCCTCAGAGCCACATGCTCCAAGGATCTAAACCTTGTCATCACATTAAACAAAACATGCTGGTGGGATAGGTTCCTGACCCAGAGACTCCCCAGACTCTGGAATAGACTGCCCATACATGTCAAGCAGAGCGCCTCTTTGGCCCTCTTCAAAAGGAACCTTGATGATTGGATGGGAGAAAGGAAATTCACCTTGGGGATCACATCAGTTGCCCTGCAAGACAGGGGTGCAGGGAAGTAAATAGTGTGGGAAGAAATAGCCAGGGAATTGTTATGGCTAGGCTTGTATAGGCCCTAGGGCCGATAGCCAAATATCAACCTATGAACCTATGAACCTATGAATCTGATATTTAACTGTTAGCCTAGAGGGCTTCCTCTGTACCTTAAGTGCTAGCCACAAAGTTTGAGAATTCATTTTATGCTCAATTTCTGAGATACTTGGTTGGCTACAATCACCTGCAATAGAAGCTGAAGTTAAATACAAACTTGCAGTTTTAAACATACTATATCTCATTTTTTTCTGTTACCTAATTGTGTGTTTCCCTGAATATAGTGTGCTGTGTGTTTCTCTGCTATAAGAGGTTGCAGTGGTCTTATCATTTCTTTGTTATCTGATATTTAACTGTTAGCCTAGAGGGCTTCATCTGTACTTTAAGTGCTAGCCACACAGTTTGAGAATTCATTTTATGCTCAACGTCTGAGAGACTTGGTTGGCTACAATCACCTGCATTAGAAGCTGAAGTTAAGTACAAACTTGCAGTTTTAAAAGTGCTGTATTTAATTTTTCTTTTACCTAATTGTGTGTTTCACTGAATATAGTGTGCTGTGTGTCTCTCTGCTATAAGAGGGGGTGGTGGTCTTCTCACTTCTTTGTTATCTGATATTTAATTGTTAGCCTAGAGGGCTTTCTCTGTACTTTAAGTGCTAGCCACAAAGTTTGAGAATTCATTTTATGCTCAACTTCTGAGAGGCTTGGTTGGCTGCAATCACCTGCTTTAGAAGCTGAAGTTAAGTTAAAACTTGCAGCTTTAAAAGTACTTTATTTCATTTTTATGTTACCTAATTGTGTGTTTCACTGAATATAGTGTGCTGTATGTCTCTCTGCTATAGGAGGGGGTGGTGATTATCTCAATTCTTTGTTATCTGATATTTAACTGTTAGCCTAGAGGGCTTCCACTGTACCTTAAGTGCTAGCCACAAAGTTTGAGAATTCATTTTATGCTGAACTTCTGAGAGACTTGGTTGACTACAATAACCTGCATTAGAAGCTGACCATAAGTACAAACTTGCAGTTTTAAAAATACTGAATTTCATTTTTTCTGTTACCTAATTGTGTTTCACTGAATATAGTGTGTTCTGTGTCTCTCTGCTATAAGAGGGGGTGGTGGTTACCTCAATTCTTTGTTATCTGGCACCTCACCAAAGTGTCATGTTTAATCATACCCTCACCTCAAGCTTTATGCCCACTGAGTGGCGCACCTCTACAGTTATCCCACTCCATAAGGGGGGATCCACCTTGGATCCCGGGAACTACTACCCCATCAGTCTGACATGCCTGATCTGCAAGACCATGGAACGTATTATCATGGAACTTATAAACAAAGACATTGGCAATCTTAAAACACTGGATCCCACCCAGTTTGGGTTCGTGAAGGGCTGATCTTGTCTCCTGAACCTGAATGACTTCTTCATATCAGTCTCCAGAGCCGTGGACAAGGGTAAGGCAGTCCACACAGCCTATCTGGACCTTGCCAAGGCCTTTGACACCATCCCCCACTCTGGAATCCTAGATAAACTTACTAAGCTGGGCATTAATCCTTACATCACGTGATGGGTTGCCAACTGGCTTACTGACAGAACCCACACTGTAAAAGTAGCTGACTCCAATTCCAGCTCCAGACAACTGAAAAGTGGAGTATCTCAGGGTTCAGTCCTGGGACCTCTCTTGTTTGGCATCTACTTCTCTGAAGTACAGGCCAACACTAAGGGACTCTGGCTAACAAAGTTCACAGATGACTGTAAACTGGGAGCCATTATTGAATCCCCAAATGATGTGGATACTCTACAAAAGGGTCTTACAGAAACAGACGCTTGATGCCAGAGCCATGGGCTCAAGCTCAATGCCAAGAAATGTATAGTTATCCCCTTTGAGAAAAAAAAACATGTACCCGTGAATTACCACATAGGTGGCAGTACACTAAACACCGAAAGTGTGATAAGGGACTTAGGGACACAGGTGGACAGTGGTCTCACCTTCAATAACCACATCGCCACAACAGTCAGGAAATCCTTCTATGTGGCACACCTCATCACTAAGGGCTTTTCATCCAGGAAAAAAGGAGGTCATTGTCCCACTGTACTCATCCCTCATTAGACCCATTATAGAATACAACGCCCCATTTGGTATGTACCTCTCAAGACATCTGCAACAACTGGAAAGGCTGCAGAAATACCTCACTAAAGGAATCACAGGTCTAAAGCAGATGCCCTATGCTGACCGCCTTAAAAAACTCCAGCTATACTCTGTCGCATATCGTCTACTCTGAGGCAATCTCTGCTTAACATACAAGGCCATGTCAAACCCAGAGCTGTTGGACATGCTACACTTAAAGAAATCCCAATCCCTCAGAGCCACACGCTCCAAGGATCTAAACCTTGTCATCACATTAAACAAAACATGCTGGAGGGATAGGTTCCTGACCCAGAGACTCCCCAGACTCTGGAATAGACTGCCCATACATGTCAAGCAGAGCGCCTCTTTGGCCCTTTTCAAAAGGAACCTTGATGATTGGATGGGAGAAAGGAAATTCACCTCGGGGATCACATCAGTCGCCCTGCTAGACAGGAGACCAGGGAAGTAAATAGTGTGGGAAGAAATAGCCAGGGAATTGTTATGGCTAGGCTTGTATAGGCCCTAGGGCCGATAGCCTAATATCAACCTATGAGCCTATGAACCTATGAATCTGATATTTAACTGTTAGCCTAGAGGGCTTCCTCTGTACCTTAAGTGCTAGCCACAAAGTCTGAGAATTCATTTTATGCTCAACTGCTGAGAGACTTGGTTGGCTACAATCACCTGCTTTAAAAGCTGAAGTTAAGTTAAAACTTGCAGCTTTAAAAGTACTGTATTTCATTTTTCTGTTACCTAATTGTGTGTTCCACTGAATATAGTGTGCTGTATGTCTCTATGCTATAGGAGGGGGTGGTGGTTATCTCACTTGTTTGTTATCTGATATTTAACTGTTAGCCTAGAGGGCTTCCTCTGTACCTTAAGTGCTAGCCACAAAGTCAGAGAATTCATTTTATGCTCAACTTCTGAGAGACTTGGTTGACTACAATCACCTGCATTAGAAGCTGAAGTTAAGTACAAACTTGCAGTTTTAAAAATACTGAATTTCATTTTTTTTGTTACCTAATTGTGTTTCACTGAATATAGTGTGTTCTGTGTCTCTCTGCTATAAGATGGTTATCTCAATTCTTTGTTATCTGGCACCTCACCCAAGTGTCATGTTTAATCATACCCTCACCTCAAGCTTTATACCCACTGAGTGGCACACCTCTACAGTTATCCCACTCCATAAGGGGGGATCCACCTTGGATACCGGGAACTACTACCCCATCAGTCTGACGTGCCTGATCCGCAAGACCATGGAACGTATTATCATGGAACTTATAAACAAAGACATTGGCAATCTTAAAACACTGGATCCCACGCAGTTTGGGTTCGTGAAGGGCTGATCTTGTCTCCTGAACCTGATTGACTTCTTCAAATCAGTCTCCAGAGCCATGGACAAGGGTAAGGCAGTCCACACAGCCTATCTGGACCTTGCCAAGGCCTTTGACATCATCCCCCACTCTGGAATCCTAGATAAACTTACTAAGCTGGGCATTAATCCCTATGTCACGTGATAGGTTGCCAACTGGCTTACTGACAGAACCCACACTGTAAAAGTAGCTGACTCCAAATCCAGCTCCAGACAACTGACAAGCGGAGTATCTCAGGGTTCAGTCCTGGGACCTCTCTTGTTTGGCATCTACTTCTCTGAAGTACAGGCCAACACTAAGGGACTCTGGCTAACAAAGTTCACAGATGACTGTAAACTGGGAGCCATTATTGAATCCCCAAATGATGTGTTTACTCTACAAAAGGGTCTTACAGAAACAGATGCTTGATGCCAGAGCCATGGGCTCAAGCTCAATGCCAAGAAATGTATAGTTATCCCCTTTGAGAAAAAAAAATGTACCCATGAATTACCACATAGGTGGCAGTACACTAAACACCGAAAGTGTGATAAGAGACTTAGGGACACAGGTGGACAGTGGTCTCACCTTCAATAATCACATCACCACAACAGTCAGAAAATCCTTCTATGTGGCACACCTCATCACTACGGGCTTTTCATCCAGGAAAAATGGAGGTCATTGTCCCACTGTACTCATCCCTCATTAGACCCATTATAGAATATAACGCCCCATTTGGTATGTACCTCTCAAGACATCTGCAATAACTGGAAAGGCTGCAGAAATATTGCTTGGTTGGCTACAACCACCTACATTAGAAGCTGAAGTTAAGTACAAACTTGCAGTTTTAAAAGTACTGTATTTCATTTTTTCTGTTACCTAATTGTGTGTTTCACTGACTATAGTGGGCTGTGTGTCTCTCTGCTATAAGAGGGGGTGGTGGTCTTCTCACTTCTTTGTTATCTGATATTTAATTGTTAGCCTAGAGGGCTTCCTCTGTACTTTAAGTGCTAGCCACAAACTTTGAGAATTCATTTTATGCTCAACTTCTGAGAGACTTGGTTGGCTACAATTACCTGCATTAGAAGCTGAAGTTAAGTACAAACTTGCAGTTTTAAAAGTACTGTATTTCATTTTTCTGTTACCCAATTGTGTGTTTCACTGAATATGGTGTGTTGTGTGTCTCTCTGCAGTTAGTTCCCCACCCACCCTTCATGTTCATGTTTTGTTGTTAGTGTTGGTAGCTCTTGAATTTCCCACCCCTCCTGTAAGTCTGTATTTGAACACTCCTCCTGAGCCCATCTCATTTGCTCACTTAACCGAGTACAGTGAGATCCTATTCTGAGACTAGTGTTCACCCTACTTAATACAGAGAGAATATTTGAGAAGGCCAACCCACTTAGGTTCTTCCTTTCTCTCTCCTTACACTTTACTAACAAAAAAAATGCACTTTATTCAGCTGCTTTTACTGTATTTGTGTTTCCTCCTACTTTATTTTGCTTTTGCCTCTTCTTAAAAGTACTCAATTTTATTTATTCTGTTGCATTTATTTCTGCTTGGTAGTAGCCTGATTAAATTGTAACTGTTATTCTAAGTCTTTTGGTTTAAGCACGTGGGCTTCATACCAGTTGTTTTACATTAAGAAGGTTTGTGGTCTGCACTGTTGTGGCAGGACAGGTAGCTTACATCCTTCTAAGCTGGGAATTGCAGACTGAATGCTCAGTGTCTGCTATTGTAAAAAGTGTATTAGTTCTGGCTTAAGCACTTGGGCTTCAGGCCAGTTATTCTACATTACGAAGGTTTGTGGTCTGCACTCTTTTGGGAGGAGAGGCTGGATTCTGCCCTTCTGAGCTGGGAATTTCTGATCACAGGCTTATTGTGCCTGCTTATTTGAACTGTTTCTTTCTGAAATGGGTGCACCTTGTTGCTGTAGCATAGACCAGATTCAGGCCTGCTGAATCTAGCTTTGTTTGTATAGCTTGAGCACTGATCCAGGCCATCTTTTTTGGAGAAGGTTTCCCTGCACCCAAGTAGCAGGAGTGTGCAGTTAGAACTTGTCTGATTGAAGACTGCTGGAACTGAGCTCAGTTTTGCACTTTTTTCTGATAAATTGGATAACTTGTTTAAATCAGTTTGTTCATTTTCTATTGTTTTATATATATATATATATATATATATATATATATATATATATATATATATATATATATATATATATATATATATATATATATATATATATATATTGCACTTTATTCATCTGCTTTCACTGTATTTGTGTTTCTTCCTACTTTATTACTAGGGGCATTGACTACAACTTTGCTCTGAAATATATAACAATAAGTAGCCTTTTCTGTGCATTTGAAGTGTTTTTTTTTTATTGTATCTGCTTTATTTTCTGAAAAAAAAAAAACAAAACAACAAAAATATACTTGTCTCCCACCTTTCTAAGCTAGTTTAGTCCAGTTTTCAGGTTAGTGCTGAATTCAGGGCTGTGTTATAAATCTCAGTGTTTACCCATATCTTACTTGGTAGAAGGAAGTTTCTCTGTTCACCTGTGAGATAGGGGAGCTTTGAGCAGCCTATCTGTCACTGGAGGAGTGGTTTCAGCCCAGAAATTTGTAGCTTACTGGCCATTTTGGGCTAATTTCTATCTCTTTCATTTCCCTGCTATAAAAACCACATTTGCCCAGTTTTGCATAACGGGCAGTGCCAGTTAGCTAGGGTATAATTATTCCAGGCTCCACAAAGTCTCCTCTTCAATTTTGCCCATGGAAGTAGACAAACTTTCAACTTAAGCACTCAAGCCATTCATTTCTCAGCCCAGCACTTGCTCAAAACTCATAGCAAGCACTTATAAACCTTTGCACTAGACCCCCCTATACATGTAATGAAGGACAAAGCTCTCTATTCAACCTTACCAGCCATTCAGTAAAACAGTTCATTGTACCTATCTGGGCATTTCCAAAGGACAGTATCAGGTGTACTCTCCAGTCCAACTGGTGAATCTGGGCATTTTGAGGCAATGTTACAATTGCCTCATGTACACAGACAATCCTCTCCTCCTACCACCAAATGCTAATACATGTGAGAGATGCAATTATACAGCCAAACTGGAGGCTGAGCTGTCTCAACCCAAGACTGGATCAAACAGTCAAGAGGAGAAGGGAAATACTTGCATCACACCACCAGTCTCACATAGACCCATTAAACCAGCACCGGCAAAAAACGCACATAAATACATGAAAACATACTCGGACGCTCTAAATAAAAATCTGCAAAAGCAACAGAAACCTCCAAAGCAGACATCCAAGCAACCTCCACCCCCCCAACACAAACCATGAAACACATACTTCACAAAAGCAGTGTGCCACGCAATCACAGCCCTTAAGGCAAAATAGCATACCCAACATACTAGTAATAGGTGACTCTATAGTCAAGCACACTGACATCCCACTCACTAGGCTGAATAAGGAGAAGGTTACTGTTAGCTGCCTGTTGGGTGCTAGGATCCACCACATAACACAAGCACTCAGGTCACTCCAGAACAAGTACAAATATGACTCTGTCATTGTCCATGTTGGTGTGAATGACCTGAGCTGTACCTCCCTGGACTACATGAAAAGAGACATGGAAGAGCTCTCTGATCACATAGCCCAGACCGGTATGACCCTGACCCTGAGTAGCATCCTGCCCTAACCAAGAATGATACCACAGTATAATGAAAAAAATTATCAATTTCAACAACTGGCTAAGTTTCTGGTGTCATTCAAAGGGGATCCAGTGTCTGTCCACCTGGGATGACATGCTCAACAAGCCACACTGCTTCACTAGAGACGGCTTACACCTGCCACCCTTAGGCTTTCGAATACTGGCCAAGGCTCTTGCCATCCCCATAGTGCCTTTTTTAGGCAAGGCTCAAAAGACAAACCCACCACCGTAAATAGCACAAGTAACAAAAAACTGAGGGTAATTCTTCTCAGTGCCAGAAGTCTAAACCTCAAAATGCACACACTCAAGGCACTCCTCAGTATGGAGAAATCAATATATGTGTGCAGTAACAGAAACCTGGTTTAAGGCTCCAGAGAGTACCCCAGCACTACCAGGCTACAACTCATACCATACATTTTGGCTACAGAACCTGGACTGAAATACAAAAGGTGGGCGCGTATCCATATTTATCAAGGATACCCACACCTCCAGGTTAGTGCACAGCACGATGCTTCAGAGATCATCCACGTGCAACTAACAACGGGGAAAACTGCAATTCAAATTGTGGCTTGCTACAGATCACCTACCATGTCCCAGGAACCCCATTCCATGTTTCTGGAAACACTGGAAAACATAACAGTCCTACCAAACACCCTAATATTGGGTGATTTCGATTACCCAAACATTAACTGGGAGAACTACTCAAGTACTAACTCCCTTGCTCAACATTTCCTAGAATTTATAAACTCAAATGCTCTGGATCAACTGGTTAACACTCCCACCAGAGGTGACAACATATTGGACCTAATCATCACCAATATGGGCGACAGGTGTTCCACTCCAGAGGTCAACCCCTTGTTGGTTAGATCTGACCATAAACAAATCACTTTGGATATCCACATTCTGCCCCCACCCCTGGACAAGGAAACCACCATGAAAAACGTTTCAAAAGCAAACTTCATGTTATTTAAGACTGAGGTGAAAAGTTTCAAAGCCCTCATGCTAAAGAATAATGCTGTCCAAGCTGCAAAATCCTTTACTAATGCATTCTATGGGCACCTACAAGAATGCATGGATAGTGCTATCCCAAGCAAAACCAAGACTCACTCCTCTAAGAAAAGGAAACCAGTCTGGTGGACTCCTGCCATAAACAAGTTATACAATAGAAGGAGGAAACTAGTACAGAAAAGAGTAATATCCCAAGAAGGGAAGACATCCCTGATAAGTATCAGCAAGAAACTAGAATCCCTCATAAAATCATTCAAGGCTAGCTTCGAAAGAAAAATTGCCAAGGACACCAAAGATAACCACAAGGCATTCTTTAGCTATGTCAAGAATCTAAGTGGCAATGCTCAGATCTGCTCGGAGGTAGTACAGAATGGCACAAAATACACTGAACCAACCAATATCGCCAACATCCTGGCAGACAGGTTCAGTGCAAACTTCACCCCCTCTCACCCCCAAAAGGGCCCATAACCATACTAGAAGAATGTAGAGCCCCTGAAATCAGACACTCTGGTTGAAACAGCTCTCTCCAAAGCCAAAAACACAGCATCAATGGGACTGGATGGTGTCCCAGGCTGCATCCTACATGAGCTCAAAGATGAACTAACCCCTCACCTAAACGCACTGTTCAAACTCAGCCTCTCCACAGGCTATATACCCATAGAGTGGCACACAGCAATGGTTATTCTGCTCCACAAAGGTGGAGCCACAACAGACCCCGGGAACTATCGCCCTATAAGCCTGACTAGCTTGGTCTGCAAGGCTATGGAGTGCATCATCATGGAACTCATTAACAGAGACATTGGGAACCTCCAAACACTGGACTCTACCCAGTTCAGCTTTGTTAAGGGAAGATCATGCCTCCTAAACCTGGTGGACTTCTTTGAGACAGTTGCCAAGGCTATAGACAAGGGAAAGGTGGTACACACAGCCTACCTAGACCTCACAAAGACCTTTGACACCATTTCCCATTCTGGTATTATAGACAAGCTCACCAGCCTGAACATAAACCCCTACATCACAAGATGGGTTGGCAACTGGCTCACGGACAGAACCCACATGGTGAGAGTTGTGGGAGCTAGGTCCGACTCTAAACCGGTTACATGTGGCATTCCCCAGGGGTCAGTCCTAGGACCCCTCCTGTTCAGCATATACTTCTCAGAGGTACAGGCAAGCACAGGAGGACTATTGCTGACCAAGTTTGCAGATGACTGCAAACTAGGGGCTATAACTGATTCTCCGGCTGATGCAGACATCCTCCAAAAGGGTCTCACTGAGATGGATACCTGGTGTCAAAATCATGGCCTCAAGCTAAATGCCAAAAAGTGAATAGTCATCCCCTTTGGAAAAAACAAAGTACCCACAAACTACCACATAGGTGTTAGTCCCCTAAATACTTAAAACGTAATAAGGGATCTTGGGGATCCCAGTAGATAGTAATCTGTCCTTTGATAATCACATTGCCAAAGTGGTTAGAAAATCCTTCTATGTGGCCCACCTAATCACAAAAGGGTGCACATCCAGATCAAAAGAGGTCATTGTGCCCCTCTACTCATCACTCATCAGACCCATCATAGAGTACAACTCTCCATTTAGGATGTACCTTACAAGACACCTGCAACAGCTGGAAAGACCACAGAAGTACCTCATCAAGAGGATCACTGGCCTCAAACAGATGCCCTATGCAGCTCAACTGAAGAAACTCCAACTGTAGTTGATCGCATACTGCCTACTCAAAGGTGATCTCTGCCTGACATACAAGGCCATGTCTAACCCAGTATTGATGGACATGCTCCACCTAAAGAAAACCATAGCCCCTCGAACCACACGCTCTAGGGATCTAAACCTCACCACAACAATAAATAGGACATGCTGGAGGGATAGATTCCTGTCCCAGAGACTTCCCATGCTCTGGAACAAGATTCCAATCTACA
>NC_056733.1:1307857455-1307927455 GCF_019279795.1 Protopterus annectens
CGGTCACTGGTCTGCTGATCTCTGTGTTTACCTTGCTTATATTCAATATCATCTTTATCCTAAGAGAGTCATATCACAGCCTTTTCAGGTTAAAGAGCATAATCAGGAAATTAATAAATTTTTTCTCCTCATTTTTTCCAAACCAGCGACAGCTTTTGTGGGGCCCTCACACGGTGAAGGATAATTAAGAGAGCCCCCTTGCAACCATGGATATTGCAAGTACCTAAAGCTAGCTATGTTGTTATTTTAGTGGCAGTGAATATCCACTGCCAGGGTTTAACTAAGCCAGGGGCACTATGTCAGTGGTAACATTTTTAATGGAATTGTGAAGCCTGTTGCTTGATAAAACTCTGTTACTATAACCACAGATATCTTTGAATTTTAAAGGAGATATTAATATGAGTTATTACGCAGCTGGTTTATTAACTACATAAGATTGCTGTACTAGCTTTTGTTGGTTTGACAGATATGTTACAAAATATTAAGGTAAGATAACTTGCTATGGTTAGGGGCCCCCAAGAACAGGGGGCCCCAAGTGACCTCAGGGTTTGCTGGTACCTAAAGCCGGCTATGCATGCCATCCTTTTTTACCTTGCTAATATAAATGATTATACAGGTATTAATTCAGATGTCACTTTTACAAACACTTCTGACATGGGAGAAAGGTACCTTTCTACTTCTCCACCTCAAATCTGCAAATTTGTACACATGCACGATTTCTCCTTCATATCTCACAATTAGTATCTGATTATTTTATGTTATTTCATTGACTAGAAACATTTGACTAGGCAGACTGCACTTCCACTGGGGACCCTAGCAATTTCTACACTATTCAAACTAAAAATTAATTATTACAAAAACTCACAAAAAGTGATAATAACATATATACGGGACACAAGATTATCAGAAATAACAATAGTTTGTTCATGGAAAGAAAAAAGTTAAGGTAAACTAAGGCATTATATTATTGCAAAACTAGCGAGAAGTAATTAAAAAGAAACGATTTAGTATGACAGTAAATGGAGCAACATTAAATTGTATATGTGTATGAAGGGGATTACTGAGTGCCTTGGATTTGGAAGATTACGTAGAGGGATTTGATGTTAAAGTTGCAGAGGAATAATTAGGCACTAAAGGGCTTCATTTGCAAAATCAGCTTTGTGTGAGTTGTTTTTAATTTGGTTAATTATGCATGGCTTCTTATGAGTAGAGGCGTTTGTTCCAGTGCGAGGGATTAATAGCTGAGAAGAAGGAGTCACCATGCTTTTTCTGTAACCTGTTTGGGTTTGTCTAAGGACTTAAGGACCATACAGACATTGAAGATGTGACATTAAATGAGTGAATGAAAGGTTGGACTTTTATAGGGGCATGGAATTATCATGGGAGACAACTTTTATAGCTGTAATGGTCAGCCTTTTCTCCAGTGACAGCCATTTGATTCATTTTAGTGGTGAGTGTAGCTGGTTGGAGGTGAAAGTGAAACATGAGACTCTCTGACAGGCAATTTTAAACTTATCAGCCAGTAATGAACAGTAAAGAAAGAGTGGAAAGGAAAAAGAACAGACATGATTCTCACAGCATTGTTTAAAATATTCTTAGTGTGAGATTGGGAACCATGATATTATTGAAATACTTAAGCAAGATAGAAAATGTGTGACTCAGATGTCATGTAAGGCAAAATGAAAAGGTTTTCTTTAAGGGCACAAATCTTCAATTACAACAAAGCAATATCCTTATATTTTCCACTTTTTTGATCAACAAGGGCATATTCATCCATGAAGGTCAGTTCAGTATCATCTTAGATTTTATTTCTTGCAGGTGTTCAGCTTGCTGCAAATTGTTGTATATGCATTTTCTTGAATGATGTTATGAATGTGAGACCTCACAAACATGCTGTTGATCCACACTATGTTGCCTCAATTTCTCACTGAAAACAAATCTGGCTTTACATCTTTTAAAATAACATTTTTGTTAAATTTCTTTTATGGAATATGCAGTTTGGCTCCCTAAACTATAAGCCTTAATATGTGAACCTGCTTAATACAATTTTCTGTGTAATCTACTATTTTCTGTGTAAATATAATGGCACTGAGAACAAATTACACTTTCATACTTAACTTTTAAAATTCAATGGTCATCCACCTTCCCCACAAAAAGTTAGTAAAGAAATAAGATTATCACACAAATACCTTTTAACTGGCCAGACTTTCACAGATTTTCCAGATTTTTGCTCATATTTGTAGTCTGTTACTTCAAAAAGCTGTGGTTTTCTGACATATCATCGAAGACACAAGTCACTAAGTAATGTCAAGACAACTGAGTTTCAGACTTTATATCCTCAAGAAAATGCATGTTACTGCAAAACCTGCTATTCTTAAAACTTTCAGAGTTTTTAAGTGCAATTTTTTAAAATATGTCCTTATTTCTGAGCCTTTGTCCCTCCTTTGTTTTTGGCTCTGTCCCTGGTTCTTGGGCTAAGATGTTGAGAGGTATGAGTACATACACTGGATGTTAATGCAGATCTCATAAATTACCATCATAGGACAAAATTACATAAAATGGCCATTTATTTGTTTAATTCAGATAGGGCAAAACAATAAAAAACATGAATTCCATTCACAAAGCACATATTTATCTAAACTGTTGTCCTCCAAGTTGCCATTTTGTTGTGACCAGCATGATATGCCTTTACCAGGGATAATTATTGGTCCCTTATTTAGAACAACTTCTCTTTGGCTGTTTTCCTCAAGACAATATAGTGCTCACACATTCACAAAATCCTGCCAGGAGGCAGAATCCAGCAGTCTGGCTGATTTCAGAAGCACACTATTGTAAAGTGCTTCATCCTGAAATTTCATTACTCTAACATATTGTGGGGTGTGGGGATGGTATACAGCTTTGGGTTCTGAGTACAAGCGATGCTACTGAGGGTCCTTCTTATAGTAAGGCAGTATATTTGTGTGTCATACTTCCATAACTATGCATTTGTGGAGGTAAGGTAAAACTTCCAGGCAGTGATTTTCCTATCTGGCATTATTAAAATTATATATATATATATATATATATATATATATATATATATATATATATATGTATATATCTGTTAAGAAATTTGTGTTTGCTGGATATGATTATTACTTTGTTGTTAGTTACCCATTAAAAGTCGTACGAGTTAGCAGATTTACAGAGCACGTTACTCCATGCAAAGCACACATGGGTGCTAGATGGACTTTGCCTCATGCCAGGTGAGATGTGTATGCTGCTTAAGGAAGACAGACTGGTAACTGACTGATGAAGTTGAAGGGATAATCTAGTTCTGTACTACTGCAAAAATCTCTTTCACTAACAGATATACTGTTAGTACCTCTGAAATGTATAGGATCTTTGTAGTTTTGCATGACATTTTTATTATTAATTTTCAACCAAAAGAGGTTGTTGTGTCTTAGACTGGGATTCACAGCTAACATGCATGTACAACACTAATTTTCAAGGAGCTTGAGTTAAGAGCCACAGAGTTAAACAGATATTAGGCATTAAATAATGCTGGCAGTCTGAACAAAGGACCTCAAAACTGATTTGAGGTGTAACTATTGCTGTAGCAGAGCTACAGTGAGGCATGCCTGACATGATGGATATCATAATGAAGGCAGGCTAACAAAGCCAAGTCGACGTGTGCTCAGATGGGTGATGTAGCACCACATAAATGCATCTCATCTCTATCTATCAGAAGAATAGTAGCATAGCTTGCATCAGATAGACCACTGTGGGTTTGTGCAGCCAATTGCCAACTCTGATCATCATACAAATGGGTAGAAACTGAGGTAGACAAGAATTTAGGAAAGAACAATAAGAAGGAAGAAACACACAAGATTAATCAAAAGGGTATGAAAGGTGAGGGGAAAAGGACATTTCATGGCAGGAAAATGCACATCTTGTAGGTTTAACAAAAGAAGTGAAGGTGTGGAAGGTAATGAGGGACAGCCATGGATGGGACACAGAGAAAAGTGCAGACATCTGGGTAGACAGAAATAGAACACAAACTCAGATTGGAATGGCATACACATACAGAGGGAGAACAGCTGATTGTAGGTATGGCTGGTCAATGACCAAGGAACAGGGAATGACACATAAAAGAAAAAAAATCCAGAATGGGAATAAGGTAGGGTTTTGACATGGTTTAATACCAGGCCAGCAAAAGAGCAACAGATCCAGGCATCACTTACCTGGATGGAAGATATTATAGGCTTGTTGTTCCCCCAGTGCAACAGTAGGTAGGAACTGCTGGTCTCATGACTTCACAAGCCTTGCCACAAGGTGTCCTACATTTCAAAGGTGGGCATCCAGTTTTCAACTACCTTGGCAGCTACCAATCTTGACCACTTACACTGGGTGAGGAGGGCAGACCACTCTGCTCCATTTTAAGAAGATAAACTTTCAAACACCCCCTCCCTCTTGGAAGTAGCCATGAAAGGCACTAGTGATTTCACCAGATCATCTCCAGCAGGGAAACCACTGCTCCTCAGCTGGAGATGCAGACTTGGTGACCATTGATGAGCCAATGCCAGAAGACATGGCTGATGTTGCAAACATCATCTCCTTCTCTTCTACAACTGCACCTGCAGAAGGACAACATAATTGCAAATAATGTAGACATATGAATAAACACAATAACATATCGTGAAGTGTCACAAATTATGCACACCCCACTGCTGGGAGAAGTACTTCTACCTTCTACAACACCCAGTCATGCTCAGCTGTCACTCCTCCACTGCTGGTAAAGAAGGTATGTGGTCCTAAGTATACCTGTAAAGTATATAAGGCAATAGTACAGGAATAAAATGCTATGGTTACTCCATCTGGTGTGCTCCAGGACTAAAATGGTAGCCCAGTGTGCACAGATACACATTTGTGGGTCACATGCTACACAAAGTAGCACTGCACCATGGGACAGCTGTATATTTTTAGTGCTGCCCTGTAGTATTTAGGCAGAATATACAACTGTAAACTTGCACGTGCCATATGCACATGTGTAATGGTGACATCTTCATGGATATCAAGACATGCGCAGCTAGCGCCACTGTGCTTGGGTAGAGAAATGTCCTACATCAGTGATTCACATAGAGTGACATCATGCACCAAACTAGCGTCATTAGCATAGCTGCCATGCTAATTATCCCTTTTTATCACAATATGAAGCATCAGTGCTGTTTTGCACAGTACCACTCACTATTTTACTACTATGGAACACAGAATATTTGGTAAAGATTCTACAGAAGCACAGCTTCACAGAGTTAAGGAAATAATACTTCTTGTTTAAGTACACCTTTACCAACAACAAATCCTTTGGTGACAATGAAGCAGAAGTTACGGTCTATGTGCAACTGAGAACCCATGACACCGACATGAAATTGCTTCATCAGCCTCTGGGGATTGGGGGTCCAGACATGTACATTGTATACCTTATGTTGGATATACCCCAAGGGGTATGGTGCTCCAGGGCCGTATATTAAGACATGACTGCAGCATTTGCATGTAGGATGGATGTGCATAATGATAACTGCAGAAGATAAACAGATGCATAAAAAGGATAGGGGCTGTGGCCATTTGGCCATGGATAGAGTACAAAAATGGTGTGGTGGGGTGCATAGCACTAACTTAAGCTGACAAACAGGTGAATAAAGGGGTGAGGCTATGTTCATGGCTATAGTCCATAAATAGGAGGAGCCTACACATAGCATTAACTGCAGCTAATAAGCAGATGCATAAAGGGAAAGGTTATGGGCATAAGTATGGGCATCACAGACCACGATGCACACAAGCACTGATTGACATGTTGTGTCCACAGGTATACATATAATGTTATGGCCACCCAAGGGACATCACAGACCATGATGCACACAAGCACTGATTGACATGTTGTGTCCACAGGTATACATATAATGTTATGGCCACCCAAGGGACATCACAGACCACGATGCACACAAGCACTGATTGACATGTTGTGTCCACAGGTATACATATAATGTTATGGCCACCCAAGGGACATCACAGACCACGATGCACACAAGCACTGATTGACATGTTGTGTCCACAGGTATACATATAATGTTATGGCCACCCAAGGGACATCACAGACCACGATGCACACAAGCACTGATTGACATGTTGTGTCCACAGGTATACATATAATGTTATGGCCACCCAAGGGACATCACAGACCACGATGCACACAAGCACTGATTGACATGTTGTGTCCACAGGTATACATATAATGTTATGGCCACCCAAGGGACATCAAAGACCATGATGCACACAAGCACTGATTGACATGTTGTGTCCACAGGTATACATATAATGTTATGGCCAGGACATCACAGACCACGATGCACACAAGCACTGATTGACATGTTGTGTCCACAGGTATACATATAATGTTATGGCCACCCAAGGGACATCACAGACCACGATGCACACAAGCACTGATTGACATGTTGTGTCCACAGGTATACATATAATGTTATGGCCACCCAAGGGACATCACAGACCACGATGCACACAAGCACTGATTGACATGTTGTGTCCACAGGTATACATATAATGTTATGGCCACCCAAGGGACATCACAGACCACGATGCACACAAGCACTGATTGACATGTTGTGTCCACAGGTATACATATAATGTTATGGTCACCCAAGGGACATCACAGACCACGATGCACACAAGCACTGATTGACATGTTGTGTCCACAGGTATACATATAATGTTATGGCCACCCAAGGGAGGCAATATCTGCAACGGTCCCCTGCCCAGGAGAACAAAGTGCTTCTGCAGGCCCTCTACATACATGGCATGTGTGCCCTGGGCAAAGTGATAGGAACAGATTAGTCAGGGACTAGTACAGTAAGTGAATGGTGTGGATAGCCATAATAGGGCCCTGTAGCAGGTTTATAAAAGGGTTACTGATATGATACTCCAAGCACAGGGAAAGCGTGGGACATTGCAACAAAAATGTCCAACACAAGGAGTGGACCAACAACTCTAAAAGAGCTCAGTGAGACTGATGAGATCTTGGTCTTAATTTCCAGTAAGAAGAAATAGATTCTCATACCTAGGAGGTGGCTTGGCTATTGGAATTAGGCTGGCATCATCTATTTGTGTGTCAGTAGTAGAAGCACTAGGTTATGGATGTCCATTAAGTATAGTATTGCATATTCTCTGTATGTATGAAGGGAAAGATTGCATATGCCTTCCAAGCATATCTGTCTCGAGGGAACTGTGGTCTTCAGCTACTGGAACCTGTATGACAAGATATGTCTGTCAATCTATGATATAACTACATTTTAACTAAGAGGGATTATATGGACATATATGTGTGGGCAAACAAGGATGATGTGTGTTCACAGTTTCACACGTTTCACAGGTGAAGAGTTCAAACCAACAGGTCAAAATAAGACAGAGGTCAGATGGGCACCTGTGATGATGACAACATGCAAGTGGCACAGTCTGATGACACACTGGCATTATCTGCAGTGCTAAAAGGGAAGGGTCAACCAACTGCATCTTTGCAGAGGTCTCTGTAGAGGTACAGTCTGAGTACACAGCTTGAGCAGGGGATGACAAATATCTTATACTTAAGGATCCCTCACTAGCTCCAGCTACGTCCCCATTGTGCACAAATGCATACCTACTCTGAGGTGTATATATCTGGCATAGATTATACATGAGAGTCATGGATATCATCAAATACATAAAATGGTGCTTCACTGGTTCACCAGCTGGGATGCATTTTCAGGATGCACATCCACATTTCTATAGTTCTGTTCCTTTCCTGTCCACTGTAGGTACACAGCTTTCCACTTCCAGTTGTAGACATTGACCAATTTCTGGGTGCACGCTCATGGTGTCAGTCTCACCTTCCCTGCCACAGATCACATCACGTCCTGACATCAGAAACCAACAGAGTAGATACCTCCAATGGTCCATAGTTTGACCATACTACTAGAGGATGTGATTCATGACTGCCTACAATCGCTTATAGTGCATGGCTATGATAGTTATCTCCCATGACATTACCCTATGCCATAGTGTTGCACTTACCTTTTATTGTGCTCTCTTCACCTGTGCAAGGCATGGAGACTGTGCTCTGCCATCCTCTAACCTCTGTGGGCATGGTTATGACATGCATAGCATGACCAGTCCATGCACTATCCTTCAAAGCCTGTATATAGGACAATGCATTCTTGTATTGTACCCACCTCTGGTTCAGCTGTGGTATTGCTGCTGCATGTTTCTCACCTGGCTCTCCACCTTGCCCTACCGCAGGTGGTACAACTGGTATGGAAAGCCCTGCTAAGGGCTAGAGAAAAGAAGCATCCCTTCAGTAGGCTGAACAGTTCCTCCAGTAATTTTCACATATCTGCACATGCAGATAAATCTGTGGGAAATCCCCATGTAACTGCACTTAGTATACATTGGATAAGTGTCAAATTTGTGAATCAGTGGATCTGCCTGACTTGCACACAGACACATTTCAAAGAATGCCCTGAGTATAAAAGATCCCTGGCTATTTAGGGAGCGGAAACCTGTTACTGTTGATGCACTGCACGCTCTCTGGAAAAGCTGGGGCCATGATGGCAGTGTGTGTGCTCAATTTATGACTCACAGGCTCTCAGGAAAATGGTGTACACTGTAAAAAAACACTTGGTGCTGGTTCTCTCTTCTGCAGTTCTGGGGAACCAGATATTCTCCTCCATATGTTGTAACATAAAGTCAAGGAACTGGTTTAGGATGTCTCTGATATCACTAATGTGTCCCCAGTAGGTAAATGAACAGCTAATACACAAACCTTGCCATCTACAGAATGAGCATACCTTGCATCCTTGATTCTGCTCATGGGCAACACATTTCCACAACATTATTGACAGTCTCTCTGTCCACATGGAAATGGCCCAAAAGTCTACCAGACTCTGAGCTTATGAAATGTTACCTGCTGTCTGTTCCTTGACCATTGGTGTGGATTGCCATGGCATACACCTTAAAATATCTTCCTGAACTACTATATGCCTGTTTTACACAGCTCTAAATCAGTCCACCAGTTTTGGATGCTATTTGCATGCTCTCTGTGGTTCATTTGCATGCATTTCTTCAATGTCATGTACTCATTAGCATGACTTGCATAGAATGGTATTGTGTTAATTACATAATCGAACTATCTGTGCCTTAGAAATGCCCACTCCCTGTACATTGTCACTACCTATGCTGTTTTGCTCTACATAATTCTTAATATCTATGAATCCTGGCCATGACTTTAGTATAACAGTACAGGCACATCCTCAGTAAATTTAAAATTTTATGTGGTCTGCTTTACTTATTTATCATTGGAGATCCACTGTTTGTATTCTTTGCTTTTCTCCTTCGGTTTTAGATTTTTAGATATCTAGTGTGAAATACTGTTAGGATTAATAACCAGCTCAAGATTAACTGAATTGTAACTGTCAGCACCATGACGGCTGCTCTGAGACACTTGGGATGGATTCATGAGCATCTTTTCCTCACCTCTTTGACACAAGAGGCTCTCCAGTCTCTACAGCCCAGTTGTTACTTGTTACTGTTTCACAAGACGGCCCATTCTTTTTCTCCTGCACACTTTTGTAAATGAGGGAGATCCAAGAAATTACCTGAATTCTAAATGTCTGGTTCCTCCTTTTTAATGATATCCTTTACTGTGGTCTCTTTTGTATTAATATGTATAATCATCTATATTATATGATTTAATCTGATTTACAATGTCATAGAAATATTGCAGAAAACATCATCTTGGTGATAGAATTAAGAATACTTGTCAATAGAATAACTGTATTTTAAGGATGCAAATTTGTCTCGGAATCAATGAAGACAAAAGAAAACGTCTTCATCTAGATCCAGATTATCAGTAAGAAAGTGTGAGCTGTAAAGTTGCATTTATTAGTAATCCGTGTGTGTGTGTGTGTGTATGTGTGTGTGTGTGTGTGTGTGTGTGTGTGTGTGTGAGACTGTGTAAGTAAGGTATGATCAAGAATGTAAACCTTTGCCCTGCAGTTCATTCTGTACTTTTTTCTTTCATCTAGTTAATAGCCTCTGTTTGCCTTACCTCCATTTTGGAAGTAAATGACCACAAAATAGATCAAAATGTCTGATGCTGATTTCAAGGTGTGATCATCTGTTTTCCAGTGGATGAAGTATAGGGAAGTG
Source organism: Protopterus annectens (assembly GCF_019279795.1). Lineage (NCBI taxonomy): Eukaryota > Metazoa > Chordata > Ceratodontiformes > Protopteridae > Protopterus > Protopterus annectens. The sequence goes on from NC_056733.1 coordinate 1,307,867,689, forward strand.
AGCTGACATTAAGCATTCATCTCAGCTGTCCATATGTTCCCATAATACCCAGAATTTTACCTCATAGTTTCGGTCTATTCCTAATAAAATGTTTGTTGTTTTAGAAAATCATTGAGAATTGAAGTCAGAAAATAATGGCATACATTTAAGTTTCAGACTTCGTACTCTTCAGAAAATTCATATTAATGTAAAACTTATTATCTCAGCTTTCTAAGTTTATAAGAACAAAATTTAAAAATAGTCCCTATTTCTGGGTCTTTGTTCACATGATTATTTATGGCTTTGACAAGATTTCTTGTGCTAAGATGTTCAAAGGTATGATTAACAGTGCCCTAGGACAAACTCATTGGCCAGTAACTATCTAAGAGTATGTGTTATGAACACTGAAATTCATGTGTGTGCATGCCTGCACTTGCTTGTTATCTGTGGATGAGGGCAGATAGATATGCCAGCTGCTTGTGGCACGAATGTAGAGTGATGCTGTCTGACGTATGGGTGTGTTTGTGATGTGTTTAATTCACATAATATGAGAGTGTGTTCTAACTGGGACTTACTGAGGAAGGAGGTTCTATTTATTACAGAATTATTTCCGGAGAGAGGGCACCCCAGAGATCTTATTAGTAAAGTGAGCAAAGAGGTGGTACCAGCTTGGGGTATGGAATTTAAACCAATTTTGGGTGTGGGTGTCAATTCAGCAGGGACCGCTTTGGACACCTTGAATCAGCAGTTTACAAGTAGTATGGTGCTTCCATTTGGTGAAGATTCCAAAGAAGTTAAAGCTATAATGCTAAAATACTAGACTATTTTTAGGAGTAACCCTGATTTATTTAAAATTTTTGGGGAAGAACCTAAATTTGTGTACAAAATGGGTAAGAATATGAAATATTTGTTTGAGCGCAACATCATTCTACATAATCCATTTGAGAAAGGGACTAATAAATGTGGTTGTTGCTCATACTGCAAATACATTTTGGATGAAAAAATCATCTATTTACCAAATAGGGCTCGCCCGGTGGTTTTTATACCAGGGAATTGTACAACAAAAGGTTTAGTTTACTTGGCTGTATGTGATTCATGTAAACATTTTTATGTAGGGAAAACAGAGAGACAGCTTTGTAAACGTATTTATGAACATGTGTATGCATTCCTACATAAAAATGACAAAAATGCTTTGTTTAGACACTCATTGGAATGTGTAGATTTAAAAAAAGTTCAGATTTGGTATTTTAGAAGTTGTACATAGATCTTCAAGAGGGGGCTGGTGGGAATTGGATATTGAATTATGTGAATTAACATGGCAGTTTTTACTTTGTTCATTCCTTGAACCTGGTCTTAATGAAACCTTGTATATAGCCCCAGTTTTAAAGTATATGGCTTTGACCAGATGAGTTTATTGTATACAATTGAGGTCTGTCTTTTAAAAGAACATACTTTTTTCTAATTATTTAATTGATTAAGTAGTTAATTGATCAAGTATATTTAAGCTCTTGCTTGGTGTGTTTTTTTATTCTGATGAAGTCTTGGTATTAACCAAGATGAAAGTGCTAAATAAATTTGTTTTCTGTGGTGTAGACTGGCTGATTTTAATTTATTTCTTGAAGAACCTTGGTTTTGTGGATACTGCTTATCCTGTTGTGTGACATGAAGCCTTCTTATTTTTAAAAATGCTGTACCCTATGCCTCTTGTATGCTACAATTCATTATACATATATATGCACTCAAATCATTGCAACACAGTTACCAATATGATTCTATCATAGTCCATGCTTGTGTAAATGACTTCACTGGCCTATTTGAAAAGAGACATTATGGATCTCTCTGAATACATGTCACAGACATGTGCATGCCTTGCACTGAGCAGTATTCTACCTTCACCAAGGATAATGCTACAGTATGAACAGAAAGTGGTTGATTTTAATAATTGACTTAGTTTTTGGTGTTCCTCTAGGGGAATCCAATATCTATCAGGATGGGAGGACATGGTTAACAAACCACTTTGATTTGCCAAGGATGGTCTGCATCTGTCCCCCCGGGCTTTTACATATCAGCTAAAACTTTATCTATCCCCTTGCAACCTTTTTTAGGCAATGTCAAAATGACAAAACTACCAAAATAGCAAAAAAAAAAAAAAAAAACTCAAAGCAATCGTAAGGTGTTACTGCTCAATGCTCGGAGCCAAAACAAGAAACTCCACACCGTACAACCTCTCTTCACTTTGGAGAATGTAGACATCTGTGCTGTTACTGAGACTTGGTTTAAATCCACAGAAAGAACTCCGGCAGTGGAAGGCTACAATGTCTTCCACACATTTAGACCAACAGCAGGACAGAGAGGGGTTAAAAGTGGAGGTGTCTCAATGTACCTTAGTAACAATCACGCATCTAGGATGGTCAAACATAATGATGCCCTGGAGTTCATCCATGTCTAAGTCTGCACAGACAAGGTTCCTTACCATGTACTGGCCAGCAACCGGTCACCCTCTATGACCCATAAAGCTCACAACCATTACCTAGACCTATTAGAGGTGCTTAGCATTAATCACATACCCTATTCATGGGAGACATTCACTATTCCTCTATAGAAAGGGAAATGTACACTGCCTCTGAATCACAGGAACAATGTTTCTTGGACTTTATCAACACAAACACCCTGGACCACATATTGCAGTCTCTAGCCACAGGGTCAAACATATTGGACCTAATAGTCACCAACATGGGAGAGCATTGCACCCCCAATCACATCCTGATTGCTGAAATCAGACCACAATTCTGTCTCTTATGAAATAAAAATCAACCTGGAAAACCCAACTAAACCTTAACAGTTAGGAACTATACTAAAGCAAACTACATCCTATTAAGCAATAGATTGTCAAAATGCACTGCTCCCCCAAACCATGAGAGCCAAGCTACCTATGCATAATTCTTTACAAAAACCATGAACAAACATGTAAATGGCTGTACAGAGGCTGCCATACCTCCCAGAAGTAAGTCCAGATCTAACACCAAAACAAACCACAGTGGTGGAATTCTTATCTTAACTAGCTGTATAATAAAAGAAAAAAGTCATGGCCAAAATTAGAAAGAGCAACTCTCAAAAGTTCTCTGATTCAACTAAACAGGAAACAATGAGGTCTAATAAAGTCCAACAAGGGCAATTATGAGGTCAGGATAGCCTTCTAGGCTAAGGGCAATTACAAGGCCTTCTTCAGCTATGTCAGAAATCTTGAAGATAATACCCGGCAGTGTGCAGAACTGGTGGCAAATGGCACAACCTTCACTGACCAGGTGACATAAAAAATCTACTGGTTATTAAATTTAGCTCAAACTTTACCCCCCCCCCCCAACTCCCCCAACCACTGGCCCCTGTGAAATCCCTTCTAGCATATATCCTCAGACTATCAACAGGGAGCAGGTCCTGGAGGTGCTTGCTTAGGCCAAAAACACTACTTCATTGGGCCTTGAAAATATCTCCAGTTGCACCCTAAATAGCCTAAAACATAATCTAGCAGGACTGCTTGAGGCACTCTTCAACTACAGTCTCAAAATGAGTTACGTGCCAGATGAATGAAGGGCTGCAGTGGTCATCCCTCTTCATAAGGGTGGACCATCAACTGATCCCAGAAACTACAGACCCATCAGTCTGACAAGTCTAATATGCAAAGCCATGGAATGAATTATCATGGAAATGATCAAGTACTTTGGCAATCTACAGACACTGGACCCATCCCATTTTGGCTTTGTTAAGGGAAGGTTTTGAATTTAATCTGGTAGATTTCTTTGAGAGTGTCCCTGTAGCTATGGATGAGGACAAAATGATGCATGCCACCTACCTTGACCTGGACAAGGAGTTCAATACAATACCCACTGAGGTACTGATGACAAACTTATCAGAACAAGGCATAAATCCCTACGTAACTCACAGGATTGCCAACTGGCTCAAAGATAGGACCCCAGATGCCAAGTTAGGATAATTGAGACCACCTCTGTGTTAGGCTCACTCCTGTGGAAGTCCAGGCTAATGTCAAAGGCCTCTGGCTCACCACAGATAACTGTAAATTGGGAGCTATCGTAGATTTCCCCATGACACCAACATCCTACAAGAGGGTCTAATACAAATGACTGGTGTGAAAGCCACGGATTAAATCTCAATGCAAAAAAATGCATTGTAGTGCCCTTTGGGAACGCATCCCCCCAAGCTAATTACTGCATCAATAAAACGTCCGTAAGAACATACATAGACAGTACTCTGGTGTTTGACCAATGCATACCCAAGGGAGTAAAAAATAATTCTATGGTACCCAACTCATAAGTAAGGGTATGGCATCCAGGTCCAAGAAAGTAACAGTGTCACTCTACCCAGCCCTTATCAGACCCATCACTGAGTACAACGCCCTCTTTGGCATGTACCTAGCCAGGCACTTGGTAGATATCTTGCAAAGGAAGTGGCATTTTAAGAAGAGTGGGAATGCCTGTATAGAAATAAATGTGAGAAATATTTAAAGATGTTATGCATGTGGAGGAAAAGTGGGTGAAGTTTTCCCAAGTGATCAAAACATGGAAAAGCAATAACAGGTGCTGAATCATCTGTTAAAATTACTAGTAACTGTGAAGTATTAATTATAAAACTCTGTTCAAGTCTGGAGGTCATAGGTCTGTGAATTAATAATTTTTAATACTTAGAAAACAGCAACAAATCTGTTGCAGTACTTGCATTATCAAGTGAGTGCATATGTTTGTATACCTGGGGGAAGGGGGGAGAAATGTTTGGCAATTGTGGTTCAATAATATAAATTACACAAAATACCTAAAGTTTAATATTTCTAGAATTATGTGACAGAATAAGGTGTCCCTCTGCCTTCTTGTAAAGACAGTCCTTACATTTCTGTATTTTGTTTATATGGCTGTTTAGTATATAACTAAGTCAGACACACAGAGTATGCATACCTTTTACACAGTGTACTATTAGCTCTGATGCACTTAAAGAAGTTATTTGCATTCACCAAGTATTCTAAAAGAGACTGAAGGAATCATACTTATGGCCATTAGTCATTCCATAGGCATGCCAACATGATCAGATGTCCTCAAAGTCATTGCCTTTAGTTTGAAGTACTGAGCCATAAATACTGACTCTTCTTAGCTTTTCTTAGTTAAAAATGTAGTTTTATAAAAATCTGGATGGTGGTGGTGTTGGTGGAAGCTGCATTTTTTTAAAGAGAAACTAAGAAATGCACCAGCACTGACGTGAACATTTTTACTTACCTCAGGAAATGCAGCTGTCAGTTGGAGACAGCCTAACCTCATTCATTGGGCTGACCTCGGAACCCCTGATTACTTAGAGAGCATTAATGCTGTTTACTATACAGGTTATAAATCCTGTAATATGGACTTCAGCCTCACTAAATTCTTGAAATAGGAATGAAAGTGCTAATTTTATTTTCCTTGGTGTACTTTTTTTATAAGGAACATGTTTATGTTGAGCAAATGCAACAATTAAATATATATGGACAATTTAGGGTAGCCAATCAGCCAGCATGTTTCTGGGAGGTAGAAGGAAGCCAGAACACCTGGAGAAAAAAACAGACAGCAGGAGAATATGTAAATATATTTGGATAAATACTTATTTAGTTCACATGAAAACATAACAGACACTTTTATTGTAACTTAAGTGGTATAAAAATGGAGAAGTAATTTTCTGTTTTTGAACTTAAGGTCAACTTAATAATTTCCTAGTCTGCTGGCCCCTTAAAAGAGGAAGGTTTTATGCAATAAATGAAACAAGCTAACTCTGAAAGTCTAAATAAATATAAACATTTGAAACATGACACTCATAGGATTATACTTTTATTTTTTTTTTTTTACATAAAGCATTTTGCACCTCAGTCATTTAGAAGAGATTACCTCATTTTTTTATATGGGCTATTCTGGTTTCTGTTTAAACCCATGGTGATGAAGACCCAAAACAAAGTAAGCTTTCTTTCCATACACAAATAATGGAAAAATAAGAAAACCACTGCCCGTAGTAAATAAAAAGCACTCACTTTAATTTTTCCACACTATTAAAACATAAAATAAATTAACATACAAAATTCATGGACTAAGCATTTTCACCTGATAAAATATTAAGGCATCATCAGAGTCCACAACATCATTCTTAGGTGTTTCTACATTTACCATCATTATGGTACTCATCCCACCTCCTAAAATGGGGTTAAATCTCATAGAATGATTTTTTTATAATTTCTTTTTTAACTGATGTCAGAAGCTTAATGGGATAGCCACTTTCTTTGAACATTCCAATCAAAATATACATCTCACGTAAAAATTCATCATCATTACTGACCAACCTGGAGAGTCTAAACATTTGGCCTTTAATGACACTCCATCTTTGATGAAAAGGATAGCAATTATGAAATTCTAGGAGTGTGTTTGTATATGTTCTTTTCCTAAAAATGTTGGAAGAGAGTTCTCCACTTAAACTGTTTTTGCTCAAAAAATATCTAAGAAATCAAGATTTTTCCTGTTGGTATTATATGTAAATCTTACAAAAATCAGCCATGTTCAAATAATTTATAAATTCTAACAGCTCTTCAGAACTCCCTGTCCACAGAATAAGGACATCCAAAAATGTATGATAAGATAAAATTTTGTTCATGTAAACTGAGGTGAATACCTCATTGTTCTCCCATTCAGTAAAAACAAGGTTGGCAAAAATCGGGGCACACTTTGCGCCCATAGCCATACCTGTTTTTTGCCTGAATTAGTCACCCTCAAAACTTAGAAAATTGTTGATAAGCACCATTTCAACCAGGTCCGCCAGTAAGTTAATCCTGGTTTGGTCCAACAACCAACTCCATGTCAAGTTTTGAGTGAAATAATCCAAGCCTACCTCATGAGGTATTACAGAAAAGAGATTAATTAGGTCAATTGCGATGACCACACTAGGTATTGTGCTCAATAAATCTAGGCAATGCCATGAGACTTTCAAGTAAAGGACTTGAGAGATGCCTTAGAGTGATGATCCACAAAGGCTGCTATTGATTCTGTCTTAGAGCCCATTGCCACCACAGTTGGTCTAAAAGGGGTGGTCAGTGATTTTTATGTAACTTGGGGATCCCAAAAATTATTGGGATGATTGTTGTCTCCACCCTAAGGTACTCAAATTCATCAGGTTTCAATGAGCCTTGATATAGGGGATTGAGCAACATCATTAGTCTGTGAATTTTGTATGTTAATTTATTTTACGTTTTAATAGTGTGGAAACATTAAAGTGAGTACTTTTTCATACCACGGGCAGTGGTTTTCTTATTTTTCCATTATTTGTGTTTTAAGTCATCTGTGTGGTAGTTTGGAGCAGCTATATTTCTTTCCATACACGTTTGGACTACACTTGTTTATGTTCATGAATCTTTTTCATACAGGAATTTATTTTTTTCTGCCTTTTTAGCTATGTAAGGTAATAATTGTCCATGTTCAGACACGGATTATACTATATAATATTTCCATTTGCATAATTTCATTTTGACAGAAATATGACATTTAGCATTATTTATGCTCAAAATTCATACTGGAAGTATGACTTAAAGCCATGGTGCATACTCTGCAATGGTTGTTGCTCTGATCTTAGGTTGTTATACAACATGTGCCCAATTTTTCAGCCATGGTTATATTGTACTACCATTTGTATTTATTCATTACTTATTTATTGACATTTGATTACCAGGAAAGTCCGACTGATAGGTGTCTATTTTCACTGGATGCCCGAGAAGAAAAGTTCTAAAATATTATAAAAACATTTTAAGAATAATAATTTTATAATCTTCAAAAATAATACAATAAAACAGTAAAAAAGTGTACAGATTAAACAATTCTACCAAATTAGACATAGCGTAAAAGCATTGATTAAGAGTAGATATAACTTATATCACAATAATTTTATATTGTAGACAAATTTTAACCAGTTTAGAGAAATTACAGGTACGTTAATATATTGGAAACATGAATTACAATATGAACTGGGAGAAATGAACAGGGTTATGGCATATTTAGAGAGTTAGGAGAAAAAAACTGATTGAAGTAAAAAAGTGAGTGAAGATGGGGGAGTAAGAAAGTATAAGGTATGAATAGGTACTTGTTAATATTTTGGAATCTAGTTATATCCTGGAGATTATATATTACTATACTATACTATACTATACTATACTATACTATACTATACTATGCTATACTATGCTATAATATACTATACTTTACTGTACTATATTAGATATCCTGTAGTTGGGCAAGAACAGAGCCAGATTTTAGCTTTGAAGTCTTTCAGAATGCTTCTAATGGACTGCATGGATGGTGTTGACCTGATGTATACAGGTGTGGAATTCTAGGCCTTAACAATGTGGTAGAAGTACAGACCATACCCAGCAGATATGATAGGTTTATAGGCGGAGAGGCATTTTTGTTCACTTGATCACAATGACTGAGTGGGAACATAACTGTGTAGAATGGCATTTAGTACTGGACAAACAGATGTATGCTGGATAATTTTACAGGTGGGGAAAACATGAGTATATGTTAGTTGATTGGGTGATTCTAGCCAATTTAGGCTTTTTACTGTTATAGTGTGGTGGGCTCTGAAAGGGGAACTTGTTACAAATTTAGCCACTTTATTATAGCATTGTTGAAGTTTTGCTTCATGTGATGACAGGAGGTTAGTAAGGATGAGTGTACCATAAAGAAGTGAGGGGAGGAGGTAAGTAGTGACAAATGTAGTTTTAGCTGCATTTGTGAGAAAGTTTTTGGCTGAGAAAGGCATTCCTATTTTTTGGTGATTTTCTATGCAATTTTGTATATGCAAGTTGCATTTGAGATTATCAGAGTATCATAGGATCATAGAAGTTACTAGGCTATTGGCTCTGAGGCCCTTACAAGCCTATCCAAGAATTTAGCCCATGTTCCAAGTCAGCACCTGATGCCCCTGTCCAGCAGGGACACAGGTGGAATCCCAGGGTGTATTTCCTGTTCTTCATCCAGTTATCTAGGTTGCACTTAAAAGCATTAATGAGGTACTCTGCTTGACGTGGAGAGGGAGTCTATTCCACAGAAGGGGGAGTCTCTAAGACACAAATCTGCCCCACCAACAAGTCCTATTAATGTCACAGACCAAGTTAAGGTCAAACATTCAGGTTATCTGAGTGAAGCTTGACTTGTGGATATGCAGCAGTCCCATCAAGGTGAGGTCTGAGATTACTTTGTATGCCAAACAGAGGTCACCTCTGAGGAGTCTGTATGAGACTGAGTAGAGGGACACTATAATCCCTAATAATTTGCTATGAAAAGTGACTGCAGTGGTTGTATTAATTTGAGAAGATTTTACATTTTATTTTTTCATGAAAGAGGGATTTAGGGAGAAAAAGAAGTATTTTTGGGGGGTATCATGAATTGTGAGTTATAAAGTCATGTGTTAGTGGCTGTTAAATGTTTTGGAAGATGTGCCAAGTTGTCTGATGGACATATGGCTGTGGAGTCATCTGCATATTGTATTTAGGGATGCCTATTGTGTGGAAATTATTGGTGAGAATGTTAAAGAGAAGGGGCTTGAGGATAGAGCAGTGACTGGGAGGTATGGAGAGAGGGCGGAGTGCCATTTTACTGACTGATATCTATTAGACAGGTAGCTTTTGAACCATAGAAGGGTGGGTTGAGATAGACCTTTTGAGGGCATATGAAGTAGACCTTTGCTGTAACAAGCTGTGTTCAAGCTATAGACAAGTCCAGAAATAAGGAGAAGACCAGTTTACTGTTATTGTTAGCAACTGGTTTTGAATACATTTTTATGCATTTTGGAGAGTGGGGGTAAGATAGGTCTAAAGTTGGTGATGTCTGCTGAGTTTCCTCCTTTGTGTAGCTGGATAGTGTGTGATTTTTTCCAGAACCAATGCTATTGGCTGTTATTTTAAGGTACTCACCTGGAGGGAAGCTGAGGTAGAATATGGTATGAGTTTGTGTAAGAGTAGCTTTATATAGGATGTGGGCAGAGGTTTGAGGTTGAAAATGGATGTGGTGATGTGATTGTTGGGCAGGGCTATGATTAGATACTAGGATTCCTTGGTTAAGGACACTATATTATCTATGGAATAAGAGCTGATTCAAGTGGTGAGAGGGATTTTTTTTTCAAATTCAAAGTCAAAGTAAACTTTATTGTTATTTAGACCCACACACAAGTGTAAGCTAAATGAAATGTCGTTGCTCTGAGCTCAATGTGCAGACCAAAAACATATAAAAAATGTAACAATATAAATATAAAAACAGAACTACAGACTCTGTATATAACATTGACAGAAAAACAGAACTGCAGACTCTATATATGACATTAACATGACATTAACATTGACACGACACCAGAGCATAATTACAATTTTTGTATGTCTATTGTAGCAGCACTTAGTATGGCGCAGTAGCTATTGCACTTAGAGGCTTTAAGCAGTGGTAGACTAGAGACCATTTTGTCCCTTGCATGGAATGTAGCTTGAATTTTAAGTTATTGCTCAAAAGGTAATAAGCATTCAGTGACCTATTGCACAAGTGAGAGAACCTAGTAATGAGTTATTGCGCTTTAAGAAAAAAATATGTTTTCTTCATCCTGTGTGGCCCCTGATAAGGTGACCTGTTTGCTTGCCTTGCTACTCAAGTTTAATAGTGTGATTCCCTGAGAAAAGAAGCTGCTGTTTCTGAATCTAGTCATTTTGCAATGTATGCTTCTGTAGCGCTTACCTGAAGACAAGCAGGAGAACAGTCCCTGAGCCAGGTGGGTAAGGTCTTTAACAATCTTTGTGGCTCTACAGAGACACCATGCAGAGTGCAGATCCTGTATAGATGGAAGCATGGACCTAGTTATTCTCTCTACCACTTTCACCACCATTCGGAGGGCCTTACAGTCCATGTCCTTGCAGTTTCCATACCATAATATGGTACTGCTTGTCAAGATACACTCAATGGTGCCTCTGCAAAACGTTGTGAGCACCGAAGATGGGAGCTGTGCTCTCCTCAACCTGTGTAGGAAGTGAAGTCTTTGTTGTGCTGTTTTGACAATGTGATTAGTACTGATGGACTACGTCAAGTATCCTGTCATGGCCCATAATGCACAAAATGTTTTTGGTTAAATTTTCAGAAGGATTTGTACTGTTGTTCAATGGCTACCAGTGTAAACCACACTTTTTTTATTTCATTTTAAAATGAATTGAATTTGAATGAACAGTACATTGAAACTTATAAATAATAGTGAAATCAATAAAAAAATTATATACACAGTCTATAACAAATGTTGCTATCTGAAGACCATATTAATATTTCTCTAATAAGTCTTTAAGTTTTTGTGAAGATAGTTTCTTGTGTGTCACATTCATAGTTCTGTTATGTAAGGTTTGTAACTCTGTTACACACATTTTCCTAGACATATGAAATCTGAAAAAGAGAGAGAGCTAAGATAGCTATTACTGTTCCAATGGGTCTATATTAGAAGACCGAAGACGCAGTCTTTCGAATGCATCTTGGTCGAACTTAAAAGGCTGAAAACACAAAATATCGAAGCGGCTATTAAGCAAATTCTTTCCCTGGGAAATAATTTGCTTGGCCGCTTCGGTACTTTGCCATTTTTGGCACTGTAGTGCGGTCCCGGAGTTGGTATATTTAAGTAGGGGGGGTGGGGGGTAAAGCCCCCACTTAATGTCATGTTTGAAATTGATTTTTATTTTTTATTTTTTTTTGTTGGACAAGGGAAAACAATCGCTGTTCTGACACTTCGACATTGTAAGCTTTCACTTACATAGGGTCGATCAATTGCCATTCACTTTTTTAAGCATTCCGTGATTTAATATAGACCCATTCCAATTTAAAGTAATAACTTTCCTAGAAATATCTAGGATTGACCATAGGAGTGGCACTTGAGTTTTAGTAGTAGGACCTGAAATTGGAACATTAAATAATAGTAAAGAATGTGATATATCACAATTGTCTGATCACAAGGCTTTAACAAATCTTCCAAACTCATTCCAAAATAAAGCAATCTTTTGACATTCAGATACACTGTCAACTTTGTGGGAGTCTTGTATTTATTCATCTCCAAATTTTGTAAGGTGTAAATCTGGAACTGACTGAAGTGATCGCTACACTCAATAAAATTAATTATTAAATTATGGCCAAGTATAGAGCCCCATGTCTGATCCTTCAGAGCATGCAGAATATATTTTAGAAATGTTAGCAGTCAGACTGAATACCTTTCTTATGGGTGACTTCAACTATCCACCTAAAATTAGAAAACATTCAGTATCAACAGTGAATATGCACAGAGATTTCTGTACTTTATAAATGCCATTGCATTTGGCTATATTTTCTTCCTTCCTACCCATTTCACTCAGTTGTACCACCCTGCTTGTTACCCCCTCCCTAGTCAAGTCTGACCATCTCAGTTTGATTTTATCTATGAAAATGTTCTTAGTAGCCCTAATACTCCTCTACATTCATGGATTAAGTGAAAACAAATTATTTGTCCTCTACTGATTATATCTTGTAACTAAGGCTGCTTCCCATCACATTTTACTCTCTCTTAGACAGGTGCAGTGACACAGCTACATCAGTCCATTTAAGTATAATGACAAGTTTAAGACGACATCCATATGGTGAAGCTAGTATATCAATAAACTCTATAATAAAAATAAAAAGCTCCTAGCCATCACTAAAAATGTTCACTTCATCATTATAAAAGGGACTTAAAACTGGTAAGTCTCTCAAACCTACCATAATAAAATGTGATGCCTCCTTTACACCTAAGATTGCAACTAATTCAAACAACAACCATAGGGCCTTCTTCAGCCATATTAAGATGTTTAGAAGTAACCTAGGATTTTGTACTGAACTTATAGCTAATGAAATCTCCCAAGGACATTGCTAATATTCTTGCGGACAAATTCAGCTTCCTCTCACTAGCCCTGTCTTCTTTCTCTTCCCTTCCCCCATCACAATCCTCCTTCTGAGATCAATTTGCATAAATGTTTTTGGCACTTTCTGAAATTAAAACATTACTACTATGGGTCCTGACAATATCCATGAATATCTGTTGAGAAGTGAAAAATACAGCTTAGCAAAACCACTCCATCAGCTCTTCAAACTGACTCTGCAAATTACAAGTCTATTAGTGCCACTGGCATTATTTGCAAGGCTGTGGAATGTATTATAGCTCAACTAATAAACAATGATACAGATGATATTATATGTCTGGGCACACGTCAGTTCTTTGTAAAAGGCAGAAGATGTAGATATGTATTGTCAAGCATCGCTTCACATGAGACCTTTATAATTGTACTATGTAGACACAGGATACGTATTGTCAAGCATTACTTCACATGAGACCTTTATAATTGTACTATGTAGACGCAGGATACATATTGTCAAGCATTACTTCACATGAAATCTTTATGACTGTATTATGTACATAGGATACGTATTGTCAAGCATTACTTCACATGAGACCTTTATGATTGCACTGTGTAGACACAGGATATGTATTGTGAAGCATCACTACTCATGGGTAATTTATAATTGTACTAGGTAGAGACAGGATATGTATTGTCACGAATCACTTCACATGAGATCTTTATGTTGGAATTTGTGTACACAGGATATGTATTGCCATGTATCACTTCACTTGAGACCATTATGATTGTACTGTGTAGACACAGGATGCGTATTGTCAAGCATTACTTCACATTGAGATCTTTATGACAGTACCATGTAGACAAAGGATATGTATTGTCAAGCATCACTTCATATGACACCTTTATGTTTGTACCATGTAGACACAGGATACATATTGTCAAGTATCACTTCACATGAGACCTTCATGACGGTACTATGTAAAACATGATACTTATTGTCTAGCATCACTTCCCATGAGACCTTTATGACTGTACTATGTAGACACAGGATATGTATTGTGTTACTTCACATGAGACCTTTATGATGGTACTACATAGACACAGGATACATATTGTCAAGGATCACTTCACATGAGACCTTCATGGCTGTACTATGTAGAGACAGGATCTGTATTGTCAAGCAAAACTTCATATGAGACCTTTAAGATTGTACTATGTAGAGACAGGATATGTATTGTCAAGGATCACTTACATGAGACCTTTATGATTGCACTATGTAGACGTAGGATATGTATTGTCAAGGATCACTTCACATGAGACCTTCATGGCTGTACTCTGTAGACACAGGATATGTATTGTCAAGCATCACTTCACATGAGACCTTTATGACTGCACTATTTAGACATAGGATATGTATTGTCAAGCATCACTTCTCATTAGACCTTTATGACTGCACTATTTAGACATAGGATACGTATTGTCAAGCATCACTTCTCATTAGACCTTTATGACTGATCTGTCTAGACATAGCATATGTATCATTATAAGTTCATAGGTTCACAGGTAGGTACTAGGCTATCTGCCCAAAGGCATTTATAAGCCTAGCCAGAATGTGTTGGCTTTTGCTGCCCCCTTAGATTAGTTTCCTGTGCTTCTGTCCAGCAGAACCACTGAAGTGATTCCCGGGGTAAACTTTCTGTTTCCCATCAACTCATCAAGGTTTCTCTTGAAGAGTGTTAGTGAGGAGTTCTGCCTAATGTACATTGGAATCTTGTTCCAGAGCATAGGAAGTCTCTGGGACAGGAATCTATCCCTCCAGCACATCCTATTTATTGTTGTGATGAGGTTTAGATCCCTAGAGCGTGTGGCTCGAGGGGATATGGTTTTCTTTAGGTGGAGCATGCTCATCAATTCTGGGTTGGACATGGCCTTGTATGTCAGGCAGAGTTCACCTCTGAGTAGGCGGTATGCAACCGAGTACAGCTGGAGTTTCTTCAGTCGAGCTGCATAGGGCATCTGTTTGAGGCCAGTGATCCTCTTGGTGAGGTACTTCTGTGGTCTTTCCAGCTGTTGCTGGTGTCTTGTAAGGTACATCCCAAATGGGGCGTTGTACTCTATGATGGGTCTGATGAGTGATGCATAGAGGGGCACAATGACCTCTTTTGATCTGGATGCAAACCCTTTTGTGATTAGGTGGGCCACATAGAAGGATTTTCTAATCACTTTGGCAATGTCATTATCAAAGGAGAGATTACTATCTACTTGGGACCCCAGATCCCTTATTTCATCTTCCGTATTTAGGGGGCTACAACCTATGTGGTAATTTGTGGGTACTTTGTTTTTTCCAAAGGGGATGACTATGCACTTTTTGGCATTTAGCTTGAGGCCATGGTTTTGACACCAGGTATCTGCCTCAGTGAGACCCTTTTGGAGGATGTCTGTGTCAGCTGGAGTGTCAATTATAGCCCCTAGTTTGCAGTCGTCTGTGAACTTGGTCAGCCATAGTCCTCTTGTGCTTGCCTGTACCTGTGAGAAGTATATGTCAAACTGGAGGGGTCCTAGGACTGAGCCCTGGGGAATGCCACTTGTAACCAGTTTAGAGTCTGACCTAGCTCCCACAACTCTTACATTGTGAGTTCTGTCCATGAGCCAGTTGGCAACCCATCTCATGACGTAGGGGTTTATGTTCAGGCTGGTGAGCTTGTCTGTAATACCACAATGGGGAATGGTGTTGAAGGCCTTTGCAAGGTCTAGGTAAGCTGTGTGGACCACCTTTCCCTTATCTATAGCCTTGGTAACTGTCTCAAAAAAGTCCACCAGGTTTAGGAGGCATGATCTGCCCTTAACAAAGCCGAACTGGTAGGATCCAGTGTTTGAAGGTTCCCAATGTCTCTGTTAATCAGATACATGATGATGCGCTCCATAGCCTTGTAGACCAAGCTAGTCAGGCTTATAGGGCGATAGTTCCCAGGGTCTGTTGTGGCTTCACCTTTGTGGAGCGGAATAACCATTGTGCCACTCTATGGGCATGTAGCCTGTGGAGAGACTGAGTTTGAACAGTGTGTTTAGGTGAGGGGTTAGTTCATCTTTGAGCTCATGTAGGACACAGCCTGGAACACCATCCAGTCCCATTGATGGTGTGTTTTTGGCTTTGGAGAGGCCTTTTTTAACCTGAGTGTCTGTGATTTCAGGGGCACTAAATTCTTCTGCTATGGTTATGGGCCCTTTTGGGGGTGAGAGGGGGTGAAGTTTGCACTGAACCTGTCTGCCAGAATATTGGCGATATCGGTCAATTCAATGTATTTTGTGCCATTCTGCACTAACTCCGAGCAGATCTGGGAATTGCCACTTAGATTCTTGACGTAGCTAAATAATGCCTTGTGGTTATCCTTGGCAATTTTTCTTTCAAAGCTAGCCTTGAATGATTTTATGAGGGATCGTAGCTTCTTGCTGATACTTATCAGGGATGTCTTCCCCTCTTGTGATTTTACTCTTTTCTGCACTAGTTTCCTCCTTCTATTGTATAGCTTGTTTATGGCAGGGATCCATCAGACTGATTTCCTTTTCTTGGAGGAGTGAGTCTTGGTTTTGCTTGGGATAGCATGATCCTTGTATTCTTGTAGGTGCCCATAGAGTGCATTAGTAAAGGATGTTGCAGCTTGGACAGCATCACTTCACATGAGACCTTTATGATTGCACTATGTAGACACAGGATATGTATTTTCAAGCATCACTTCACTTGAGACCTTTATGACTGTAACATGTAGACACAGGATATGTGTTGTTAAGCATCACTTCACATGAGACCTTTACGACTGTAGCATGTAGACACCGGGTACGTATTGTCAAGCATCACTTCACATGTGACATTTATGACTGAAGCATGTTGACACAGGATACATACTGTAAAGCATCGCTTCACATGAGTCCTTTGTGATTGTACTGTGTAGACACAGGTTACATATTGTCAAGGATATGTATTGTCAAGTATCACTTCACATGAGACCTTTATTATTGTACCATGCAGACACAGGATACATATTGTCAAGTATCCCTCCCCATAAGACCTTCATGACTGTACTATGTACAAACAGGATACATATTGTCAAGTATTCTTCACATGAGACCTTTATGACTTTACTATGTAGACACAGGATATGTATTGTCAAGCATCACTTTATATGAGACCTTTATGAATGGACTATGTAGAGACAGGATATGTATTGTGAAGCATCACTTCACATGAGATCTTTATGATTGCACTATGTAGACATAAGATATGTATTGTCAAGGATCACGTCACATGAGACCTTCATGGCTGTACTATGTAGACACAAGATATGTATTGTCAAGCATTCTTCACATGAGACCTTTATGATTGTACGGTGTAGACACAGAATACGTATTGTCAAGCATCACTTCAAATGAGACCTTTATGATGGTACTATGTAGACACAGGATACATATTGTCAAGCATGTCAGGTAAAAGCTGCACTCTCTAAACCCAAAAACACAGCATCCATGGGACCGGACAACATCCCAGGCTGCATTTTACATGAACTTCAGAACGAACTGGCTCCTCACTTAAGCACCGTATTCAATAATAGCCTCACATCAGGCTTTGTGCCCACTGAAGGGCGCATAGCAACAGTTATCCCACTCCACAAAGGGAGAGCCACCACTGATCCCAGGAACTATCGACCTATTAGCCTGACAAGCCTGGTCTGCAAGGCCATGAAACGTATCATCATGGAACTCATAAACAAAGACATTGGTAACCTCCAAACTCTGAATCCCACCCAGTTCAGGTTTGTGAAAGGCAGATCATGCCTCCTGAACCTGATCAACTTCTTTGAGGCAGTCACCAAAGCCGTGGATGAGGGTAAGGTGGTTCACACAGCCTATCTTGACCTCATCAAGGCTTTCGACACCATCCCCCATTCTGGAATTATAGCTAAACTCACTAAACTAGGTATAAATCCCTACATCACAAGATGGGTTGCCAACTGGCTCACTGACAGAACCCACACTGTAAAAGTTGCAGACTCCAAATCTGACCTCAAAGCAGTGACAAGTGGAGTACCACAGGGTTCCGTCCTGGGACCTCTCCTGTTTGGTATCTACTTCTCTGAAGTACAGGCTAACACAGAAGGCCTCTGGCTAATGAAGTTCACAGATGACTGCAAACTAGGAGCCATAGTCATGTTCTAAATGATGTGGATATCCTACAGAAGGGCCTCACGGAGACAGATGCCTGGTGTCAGAGCCATGGCCTCAAGCTCAATGTCAAAAAGTGCAGTGTCATCCCCTTTGGTAAAAACTCTGTACACATGAACTACAACATAGGCAGAAATCTACTTAACACTGAATGTGTGATAAGAGACCTTGGGATCCAGGTGGACAGTAGTCTCTCCTTTGATAGTCACATCGCCACAGTAGTCAAGGAAGTCCTTCTACATGGTACACCTCATCATAAAAGGGTTTTCATCCAGGAAAAAAGAGGTCATTGTTTCCCTCTACTCGTCACTCATTAGACCCATTATAGAGTACAATGCTCTTTTGGAATGTACCTCACAAGATATCTGCAGCAGCTGGAAAGGCCACAGAAGTACCTCACAAAGAGGATTACTGGCCTCAAACAATTGCCCTACACTGACTGCCTCAAAAAACTCCAGCTTTACTCCATAGCATATTGCCTACTCCGAGGTGATCTCTGCCTAACATATATAGCTATGTCAAACCCAGAGCTGTTGGACATGCTACACCTAAAGAAATCCCAATCCCTCCGAGCTACATGCTCTAGGGACCTAAACCTTGTCACCACAATAAACAGGACATGCTGGAGGGATAGATTCCTGTCCCAGAGACTTCCTATACTCTGGAACAAGCTACCCATCTATGTCAAGCAAAGTTCTTCATTAGCACTCCTCAAGAAAAATCTTGATAAGTGGATGGGAAATAGGAAATACACCCCGGGGATCACTTCTGTGTCTCTGCTCAACAGTGACACAGGAAAATAACTTTCTTGGGTACCTTGCTGGCTAGCCTTACGTAGGCCCTTGGGCCGATAGCCTAGTACCGACCTATGAACCTATGAACCTATGAGACCTTTATGACACTACTATATAGACTCAGGATATGTATTGTCAAGCATCACTTCACATGGGCCATTTAAGATTTCACTATGTAGACACAGGATATTTATTGTCAAGCATTGCTTCACATTAGGCCTTTATGGTTGGACTATGTAGACACAGGATAGGTATTGTCAAGGATATGTATTGTCAAGCATCACTTCACCTGAGAACTTTATAATTGCACTGTTTAGACACAGGCTATGTATATCAAGGGATCACTTCACATTAGACCTTTATGACTGTACTACGTAGACACAGAATACGTATTACCAACCAACATTTCACATGAGACCCTTATGATTGTACCATGTAGAGACAGGATAATTATTGTCAAGCATCACTTCACATGAGACTTTTATGATTGTACTATGTAAACATAGGATACTCATTGTCAAGCATTGCTTCATAAGACCACATGGTGAAACGGGGAATAAGCTATTTACAATATATACATTTATGAAATATCATTAGATAAGCTTTCATTCAGAGTTAGCTAGGTGTAGATTCTAAAATTTATTTTTAGAAACAACAGATTATAGATGCATTTACAAAATCCTATGCAAAACAGTTAGGTTCCACAAAGAGGGTGATAAGTTGTCATAGTGACACCCAGATAACTTTAGATACTACAATCAAATTAAATTATATTGAAAAAGACCTATGCAAATTGGATTCAAACAAAGCAAGGAAGGAGACGGAATTAGTAATAATGACCTTTGAACACTTGACCAAGAACTTACAGTACCATAGAAAAAGATGAAGTCTACATCACATCGGATCATCCATTGCCAACAGTTCAAAAGATAGATGCCAGAAAACCAGATATAGTGATTCAAGAAAAGAAGACAAAAAGTAGCATTGATCACTTCACATGAAACCTTTATGATGGTACTATGTAGACACAGGATACGTATTGTCAATCATCACTTCACATGAGAACTTTTTGATTGGACTATGTATAGACAGGATACGTATTGTCAAGGATCACTTCACATGAGACCTTCATGACTGTACTGTGTAAACACAAGATATGTATTGTCAAGGATCACTTCACATGAGACCTTTATGATTGGACTATGTAGAGACAGGGTATGTACTGTCAAGCATCATTTCACATGAGATCTTTATCATTGCACTATGTAGACATAGGCTACGTATTGTCAAGGATCACTTCATGTGAGACCTTTATGATTACACTATTTAGACACAGGATATGTATTGTCAAACATCACTTCACACGGGTCATTTATGATTGTACTATGTAGACACAGGATATGTATTGTCAAGCATCGCTTCACATGAGACCTTTATGATTGTACTATTTAGACACAGAATATGTATTGTCAAGCATCACTTCACATGGATCATTTATGATTGTACTATGTAGAAACAGGATATGTATTGTCAAGGATCACTTCACTATTTAGACACAGGATATGTATTGTCAAGCATCATTTCACATGGGTCATTTATGACTGTACTATGTAGAAACAGGATATTTATTGTCAAGAATCACTTCACATGGGACCTTCATGACTGTACTATGTAGACACAGGATATGTATTGTCAAGCATTGCTTCACATGAGACCTTTATGATTATACTATTTACACACAGAATATATATTCTCAAGCATCACTTCACATGGGTCATTTATGATTGTACTATGTAGAAACAGGATATTTATTGTCAAGCATCACTTCATATGAGACCTTTATGATTGGACTATGTAGAGACAGGATATGTACTGTCAAGCATCATTTCACATGAGATCTTTATCATTGCACTATGTAGACATAGGCTACGTATTGTCAAGGATCACTTCACATGAGACCGTTATGATTACACTATTTAGACACAGGATATGTATTGTCAAACATCACTTCACATGGGTCATTTATGATTGTACTATGTAGACACAGGATATGTATTGTCAAGGATCACTTCACATTAGACCTTTATGACTGTACTATGTAGACACAGGATACATATTACCCAGCATCACTTAACATGAGACCTTTATGATTGTACCATGTAGACACAGGCTACATATTGTCTACTATCATGCCACATGACACCTTCATGACTGTACAAACAGGATATATATTGTCAAGCATCACTTCACAAGAGACTTTATGACTGTAATATGGAGACACAGGATATCTATTATCAAGAATTACTTCGTATGAGACCTTTATGATGGTACTACGTTGACACAGGATACATATTGTCTAGCATCACTTCACATGAGACCTTTATCACTGTACTATGTAGACACAGGATATGTATTGTCAAGCATCACTTTATATGAGACTTTTATGATTGTACTATGTACAAACAGGATATGTATTGTCAAGCATTACTTCACATGAGACCTTTATGATTGCACTATTTAGACACAGAATATGTATTGTTAAGCATCACTTCACATAAGACCTTTATAACTCTAGCATGTAGACACAGTATATGTATTGTCAAGCATCACTTTACATGAGACCTTTTTGACTGTAGCATGTAGACACAGGATACATATTGTCAAGCATCACTTTACATCAGGCTTTTATGACTGTAGCATGTTGACACAGGATACATATTGTCAAGCATCGCTTCATATGAGTCCTTTATGATTGTACTATGTAGATACAGGATACATATTCGCAACCATCACTTTACATGAGACCTTTCCAATTGCACTATGTAGATATAGGATATGTATTGTCAAGCATCACTTCACATGAGACCTTTATGATTGTGCTGTGAAGACACGGGATACATATTGTTTAGCATCACTTCACATGGGTCCTTTATGATTGCACTATGTAGACACAGGATATGTATTGTCAAACAGCACTTCACATGAGACCTTCATAACTGTAGCATGTAGACACAGGATACATACTGTCAAGCATCACTTTACATGAGACCTTTACGATTGCACTATGTAAACATAGGATGTGTATTGTCAAGCATCGCTTCACATGAGACTTTTATGACTGTGCTGTGAAGACAAAGGATACATATTGTTTGGCATCACTTCACATGGGTCCTTTATGACTGCACTATGTAGACATAGGATATGTATCGTTTAACATCACTTCACATGGGTCCTTTGTGATTGTACTGTGAAGACATAGGATAAGTATTGTCAAGGATCCCTTCACATTAGACCTTTATAGTTGTACTATAAAGACACAGGATATCTATTTTAAAACATCTCTTCACTTGAGACCTTTATTATTTTACTATGTAGACACAGGGTACATATTTTCAAAGGTTGCTTCACATGAGACCTTCATGACTCATTATGTACAAACAGGATACGTTTTGTCAAGCATCACTTCACATGGGTCCTTTATGACTGCATTATGTAGATATAGGATATGTATTGTTTAACATCACTTCACATGGGACCTTTATGATTGTACTGTGAAGACATAGGATCTGTATTGTCAAGGGTCACTGCACATTAGACCTTTATATGTGTACTATATAGACACAGGATATGTATTGTCAAACATCGTTTCACATGAGACCTTTATGATTATACTCTGTAGACATAGGATACATATTGTGAAAGATTTCTTCACATGGGTCCTTTATGATTGTACTGTGAAGACACAGGATATGTATTGTCAAGCATTAGTTCACATGGGTCCTTTATGATTGTACTATGTAGACACAGGATATGCATTGTCAAGCATAGCTTGACATGAGACCTTTATGATTGGACTATGAAGACATAGGATATATATTGCCAAGCATCACTTCACCTGAGGCCTTTACGATTGTACTATGTAGACATAGGATACATATTGTCAACCATTGTTTCATATGAGTCCTTTATGATTGTACTATGTAGACATAGGATACATATTTTCAAACATCTCTTCACATGGAATCTTTATGATTGTGCTGTGTAGACACAGGGTACATATTTTCAAGGGTTGCTTCACATGAGATCTTCATGACTCATTATGCACAAACGGGATACATATTGTCAAGCATCACTTCACGTCAGCTTTATTCTTCTATTGTTTAGATACAGGACACGTTGTCAAGCATTACTGAGTGAAGAGGCTGAAAAACAAATGTTAAATAAAAAAGATGCTTAAAAAAGAGACTGTCCATTACTCCATGGCACCAAAGTTCATAGGTTCATAGGTAGGTACTAGGCTATTGGCTATCTACAGAGATGTAACCCTCATAGTACCAAGCCTAAGTCAATGTTCTTCAATAAATACCCGTTCTCTAGCTGAACTTTTTTCATATTTAACAGTTTAGCTTCAAAATGCTTCAAGCATTCAACAAAAGACATGACAACTGGTTCTTTACTTTGTACCTGAGCATTCAGGTCTGAATTAAAATTAAAAACATTGTTTTTCCACTTTTCACTGTTATTGCAAGTAACTGAACTCCTATTGTCACTGTTGATATTAGCATTTAAATTCAAACTTGCACAAGTCACAGACTGTTGAGGAGCATTAGAACTCCCTGTAGACTTTTTGAAATTTACCAATGAATACAGTTTTGATACAATAACCTATTTAGATGTTAGTTTGAAAATAGATCAAGAGGCAAAATGTTTTAAATCTACTATTTATAGAAAAATTACATTTTCCAACTCTTATTTAGATTATAGTAGTTGTCACCCTCACCATCAAAAAAGATCTATAGTTAAGGGACAAATGGTGAGGGCTGCCAGGATGGTAAATACTGAACAGGACTTTTGTCAGGAGTTGGAATATATGATGGAGTTGTTCATTAGAAGGGTATACCTGGATGGTTTATGTTTAGAAGTGAAAGATGAAATCATGCGTTAAAGAAAATAAGGTGTTTATATGCCCATTTTACATACTGGAAGGTGTGGGACACAAGATGTAGTGTTAAGATGTTAGGATGATTGTAGTATTGGAGATAAGAAGAGGAAGTGATGATTTTGTGGCTACTTATAATTTAGAGGATGATTGGTTAGTCAAGATGGTCCAAAAGAATTGAGACATCTTGAAATTGGATAAAGACATAGATAAAAAGATGTGGGCCTGTCCAAAAATAGTGTTTAGAAAGGATAGATCATTTAATGAAATTATGGAAAATGGTCTGAGGGGTAAACCTGTAGTTACTGGTACACCTTTTGGGAATTTCAAATGTGGTAGATGCAAAACTTGTAAGTTTATATTAGAAACAGGGCCCAACATTAGGATTAATGCCAACACCATTTTTATAAGTGGGCATTTTAATTGTCAAACTCAAAATGTGGTGTACATAGCTAAATGTGACTTTTGTCCTGCATTTTATGTAGGAAAAACTTCTAGGCATTTTAGAGAGCGAGTTAATGAACATCAATTGGACATTCAACATTCTAAGGTGGTTAATGCCTTAGCTAGGCATATTTGTGAATATCCGAAACACAGGTTTAAATTCTATGTCATTCAGCATATTAGAGCAGATCCCCAAGGTAAAATATTGGATGTGCATCTTGATATAAGTGAAATAAAATGGCAGCTAAGGTTAGATGCACACACAGTTTCCCGGGCATAAATAATGCCATCAGCATTGCCCCAATTTTGAAACTTAAACATATTTTTGGTATATGAAATATACACATTTGTAGGTAAATAGCATTTTATTAAGTGAAATTGCCATTGCAACACCTTACAATATAATAACCATAATATTCACAATATTTTTAACATTATAATATTTAAAAATTTTTAAATTTATATAGGTATGTATTATTTAGTTTTGTAATACAATTGTTAAATACTAGTTTAGTAATTTATATATCATTTTTATGACAGTATTTTTATGTGGTGATTTGTTTATAGGTATTGTCTCTTTAAGTGTTCATGAAATGGTAATGTGATTTTATATTGGATTAAAGGCAGAATGGGTGGGTAGTTAAATTGTTGCATTGAATGTGTTTAATTGTTCTGAAGAAGTCCTTATGGTAGGACGAAACCTAGGTCAACATTGTATATATCCTTGCACTATTTGCAATAAAGTCAGTTTGGTTACTGTTTCTCAAGTGATTTGGTTGTGACCTCTTACAAGTTTGTTTAGCAATTTATACCTAGTTTAGTGAGTTTATCTATAATTCCATTGTGAGGGATGATGTTCAAAGCCTTGGCGAGATCTAGATAGGCTGTGTGGACCACCTTACCCTCATCTACGGCTTTGGTGACCACTTCAAAGAAGTCTATCAGGTTTAGAAGACATGATCTGCCTTTCACAAACCCGAACTGGGTAGGGTCCAGAGTTTGGAGATTACCAATGACATTGTTTATAAGTTCCATGATGATACGTTCCATAGCCTTGCAGACCAGGCTCATCAGGCTAATGGGGTGGTAGTTCCCGGGGTCCATGGTGGCTCCCACTTTGTGAAGTGGGATAACCATTGCTGTGCGCCATTAAGTGGGCACAAAGCCTGAAGTGAGGCTATGATTGAACATGGTACTTAGGTGGGGTGCCAGTTCATTCTGTAGTTCATGTAGAACACAGTCTGGGATGTTGTCAGGTCCCATGGATGATGTGTTCTTGGCTTTGGAAAGTGTATTTTTTACCTGTGCAGCCGTGATTACAGGAACTTTGCATTCTTCCGGTATAGAGATGGGCCCTATAGGGTGTGAGAGAGGGGTAAAGTTGGCACTGAACCTATCGGCCAGGATGTTGGCAATATCAGTTGGTTCTGTATATTTAGTGCCATGGTGCTGTAACTCAGAGCAGATCTGAGTGTTGCCATTAAGATTCTTGACATAGCTATAGAATGCTTTGTGGTTGTCTTTAGAATTAGTGGCAATTTTGTTTTCGTAACTAGCTTTGGAGGATTTTATGAGGGATCTCAGCTTCTTACTGGGGCTGACCACAGAGTTCCTCCAGTCATGGGATTTTACTCTTTTTTGCAACAGTTTCTTTCTTCTGTTGTAGAGTTTGTTTATGGCAGGGGACCATCAGATTGCCTTCCTTTTCTTGGAGGAAAGAATCTTGGTTCTGTTCGGGATTGCACAATCAATGCACTCATGTAAGTGTTTATAAAGTGCATTTCTATAGGATTCAGCAGTCGTACCTCTATTGTCCATCAGCATGGGTGCTGTGAAGTTTTCCACTTCTGTCTTAAGAAGCGTGAAGTTGGCTTTGGAGAAATTTTTTATGGTGGTTTCCCTAATGGCGGGTGGGGGTGGGATGTGGATGTCTAGGGTGATTAGCTTGTGGTCGGATCTGACCAATGAGGAATTGACCTCTGGTGTGGAACATCTGTTGTCCATGTTGGTAATGACCAGGACTAGGATATTGCTGCCCCTGGTGGGGGTGTGGATAAGGTGATCCAAGGCATTGGAATTTATGAATTCCAGAAAACGTTGAGCTCAAGAGTTGGTACATGAGTAGTTTTCCCAGTTAATGGTGGGGTAGTTGAAATTGCCCATTATTAGGGTGTTAAATTGTACCCTAATATTTTCCAGTGTATCAAGAAATGAGGAGTGGGAATCCTGAGGCATGGTGGGGGATCTGTAGCAAGCTACAATTTGGATCGCGGTCTTGCCCAGAGTTAGTTGCACTTGGATAATCTCGTATGCATTATGCTGAGCAACTAGCCTGGAGGTGTGGATATCCTTAATGAATATGGACACGCCTCTGTCTTTAGTGTTCCGGTCCAGGTTAGGTGGCCAAAAGGTGTGGTATGAATTATAGCCTGGTAATGCAGGGGTGCTCTCTGGAGCCTTGAACCAGGTCTCTGTCACTGCACAGATGTCGATATTCTCCATTTTAAGGAGTGCCTTGAGTGATTGCATTTTGAGGTTTAGACTTCTAGTATTAAGTAGCATTACCCTCAGATTTTGCTTGCTTGTACCTGTTATGATGGTGAATTTGTAATTTGAACCTTGCCTAAAAAGGCACTATAGGGGTGGCAGGAACCTTAGCTAGTATCCGGAATCCCAAAGTCGACAGAAGCAGTTCATCTCTGGCAAAGCATCGTGGTCTGTCGATCATGTCATCCCAGGCAGACAGATACTGGGTCCCCTTAGAATGACACCAGAAGCTTAGCCAATTGTTGAAGTCAATCATTTTGTCCTTGTACTGTGGTATCATTCTGGGTGATGACAGGATGCTACTCAGGGCTAGTTCAGGATTAAATTAGCAATTTATATAGGGGCTTCATATTGTATTGCTTAATTTAAGTATTACTTGCACAGATGGGTATATTTCAAAAAAGTGTGGCATAATAACAAGGAGTCTGTGTCCCCTGAAGGTCTCTGACTGTGAACAATGGTGAAGAGTGACCCTAGCAGTCTATAAATATCTATTAATGCCTGTGGTTTTGACTGTTTGCAACCTAAGACTGAACTTCAAATTCTGTTTAAGTTTTCTTAACCAATATTGTCAGGTTTTGTATTTATTTATTTATTATTTTATTTTACACTTGTTTACCAGGAAAGTCCGAATGGACATGTCCTTTTTCAGTGGAAGCCTGAGGAGAAAAGCTCCACATTGAAACATACAGAAATACAATATATAAGTAGAATATATAGGACACAGAACTTAAAATACTATCTAGATATGGTCTGGACAAGCAGTTAAATATACAGACTAGTTAGGATGTCACAGTTTAGCTAAAACACAGTCATTCTTAACCTAATCGATAGAATCAGAAGATTAACAATAAGCAGAGAAACATTGTATCATTAAACCTTTATGTATAAGAAATATGACACACAGATTCTGAACAAAGTTCACTAAGAAATTGAATTGTCAAGTCTTAATATGCCATCAGCTCTACAATGTTATAGTACTATGGAGGGTTAATTTGCAGAAATACATAGTCAACAGAGTAGGCAGAGGGGGTGGTTTTGTCAGTAAGTGAAATTAAGTAGTAGCATAGTCAGAGGGAGAGGTTAGTCTGATGCAGAGCAAGGACACAGCCATTTATTGAATAAGTGGCTTTTTGGTATTGTTTTAAACTGGGCTAGTGATGTAACCATTGTAATACTTTCTGGTAGTGCATTCCAGATTTCCCCTATATAATTTGAGAAGAGGGAATCTCCAGCTTGGTTTTTGGTTATATTGACTTTTATGTGATGTTTGTTAGTGGACCATAGGGTTCTGTTAGTGGCATATGGTTGTAGAAATACTTGTAGGGCACATGTTTTCTTAGGTTCATAGAAGGGGCCATGGTTAAGTGGATGTTGTGAAGGAGATGGGGCCGCTCTAGCCAGTTGACTTGCTTAAATGCTATACAATGGTGAGCTCTAGCTGGTAGGTTTGTAGCATATCTGGCAATTTTGTTATAACAAGATTCAAGTTTTTCTAGCTCAGATTTTTTTAGATTTGTGAGTATGGGAGCTGCGTACAGCAGTGTGGAAATTAAGTGAAATTGGGCAATGGTAGTTGTAGTATTTTTAGTGAAGTAGTGTTTGATCCTAAACAATGTTCTGAGTTTTTTGTGTACTTTTTTTACTGTTTGGGAAATATGAAGATCAAATTTGAAGTTGCAATCAATTTCGACTTCTAAAAGTTTGGTGTGCGGTGATGATGAAAGTGTTAGTGGGCAGGGCTGATTTAGTGGGTTGGAAAATCATAGGTAAGTGTTTTTTGGAGTTTAAAATGAACTGAGAGTTTGTAAGCCTGGTCTCAACTGCTAGAAATGATTGTTGTGTTAGGTTTTGAAGTTCTTGAATAGAGGAAGCAACACATATCACCGTCGAATCATCTACATATTGAATGAGGGATGCTTGTGGGGTCAAGGTGTGAAGGTTATTTGTAAATACTGAAAATAGTAATGGGTCTAAGACTGAGCCTTGAGGGATACCTATAGTCACTGGTAGAAGGGCGATAAAGTCTATTGCCAAGAACCTGCTTGCTGACATCCAGTAAGGTAATCCTGAAACCAGGCGAGGGTAGAGTGGCAAAAATTTATTTCGGAGAGAACATGTAGTAGTTTATTATGAGAAACCATATGAAAGGCTCTTGATAGGTCGAGGCAGATAGAGGATACATAATTACTGTTGCTCCTGTGATAGTTGACAGTACTGGTAAATGATATTAGAGCGGTTGACATACTATGGTATGATCGAAGGCCGTGCTGAGTGTTGGTTAGAAGTTTGTTAGCATGTTTGTTAGCATGTAAGTAACTAGTAACTTGCATGTAAATGACCCTCTCCAGTATATTAGACAGTGGTGACAATATTGAATTCTGGCAGGAATAATCTGTTGATGAGCCACCTTTATGTAGGGGTACTATGTAAGAGGTTTTCCAAATAGGAGGGACTTGTTGTTCTGCTATGGATTTATTGATAAGAACTGATATAGGATAGACTATAATGTCTGCTGCTAGTCTGAGAAAATTAGCAGGTAAGTTGTCTGCAGCTAAAGTGGTGGGTTTTAGTTTGTTAAGCAGTTTTTTTATCATCTCTATAGCTACAGGTTGCAGTGAGAAGGTTGTTTTAGTATGTCATATTCTTTTAAATAAACTAATCTGGAAAGAATACACCTACTAGTGAATATTTTTCATCTGAAGTAGAATATATTGATATAATTCTCAAAGTGATAAAACTTTTACAAATCAATATAGCCCTAAGGTGGAAGTGCAAGTGAGATACCATATAGATGCATGTAAAACTAAAGGAGTGCTCCCAGCACCAGTTCTTTCATCCCTGCTGTTTCCAACTGTCATTAGTAAACTCTGTCCCAAGCTATCTTCCTTATCAGTAACATTAGAACAAGAACACTCATCCATGTACCTACTTAACTGAATAAACTACATGAAATTTCAAACAAGGCATCTTTATTCCTCCCACAGGGATGCTATTAGAGAGAGAGTCTTCAGGATCTGATAGCTAAAGTGATTTTATCTGGACTAGTCCTTTACACCCTGTTTTATGGGTAACAGTTGGGATACCAGATTTCACTCGAGCTCTCTGGATTACCTCTGTTTCCTTACCAGTACTTGTAATATAGATAGACAACATAGTTAATTATAGGTCAGAGCCGTCATTACTCACTACTATAGCTAATAGGAAATGATGTGCAGAATGTAAACATTTGGCTTTCAGAATATCTAATTCACCTTAAATGCCAGAAAATCTAGCAGCATGTTCTCAATGACTTCATCCCTGCTGTTTTCATTTTTCATTAATAAACTCTGTACTGACATACCCTCCATACCTATCAGCTGGTATGAGTTAGGCACAGCGCTATGACTTTGGCCATTAGATTTAGCCTCGTTCCTCCTAGATTTATGATGCTCCTCATAAAGTCAGACCTGTTTATGAGTGCATACTCTGCTAAATATGTATCCAAAGCATATACAGAGATGTACCACCACTAACTATATAGGGTCTAGGATATAAGACCTTATATTGTCAATAATAAGAAAGTGTTGATCTGTCTGACCCTTTTTGTAGGCCAGTGTTGTGTTTTTTTTCATGCTCGGAGGTAGAGAGTTATCCTACTAATATTTCTGTACACAGACTGCATGGTCACATATAGGTCATATCCCTCTTCACACACTACAATACAGCTACTAGAAAAAGA
Source organism: Protopterus annectens (assembly GCF_019279795.1). Taxonomy (NCBI): domain Eukaryota; kingdom Metazoa; phylum Chordata; order Ceratodontiformes; family Protopteridae; genus Protopterus; species Protopterus annectens. The sequence goes on from NC_056733.1 coordinate 1,307,898,273, forward strand.
CATAGGGAATCTGAACATTTGTCTTACAGAATATTATCTCACTGTAAATTTCAGGATCTGCTACATGGGGGCCCAAATGGAGAGAAGAAATAAGTAAGAGAAAGAGCAGAGTATCACTGTATTGCTGGAAATGAATTAATCCTCAAGTCTTGGTGAGTGCCTTCATGTGGCAGATCCTGCTTTTACAAAATCTCCTCATGATGACACTGATATATAGACTGTGTTTTATATATCATGGAGAAACGTAGGCTAAAGTATAAAAAAGAATCCTGGGTGCTCATTCTTAGTGCATGCACTGATGTGAGGACTGGAAATAAAGGCACTGTAGAATCCTCAGAGCATGGAAAAATTCCTGCCACAAGGTTTGGCCAGGCTCAGGAGAAACATGACTGATCCCCCCCCACACTATGACAGAAGAAAGTAGTTCACAAAAAAAATCTGACATGCCAAAAAAGAGGCATAGAGATGACAAAGTGGACTCCTGATGATAAGAAAGAATTTTTATACGCTTATATACTGTTACTATTATGCAAGAAGCCCAGAGTTTCCAGTAAAATAATTTGCAGAAAGACTAAGAGAACAACTAGTGGAAAAATAATCTTGTACATGAAAAACTGTCAAATGCTACAAATAAAAATGCATATTTGTTAATATAACAGATCCATAGAAGTATATCATAGACGAAGAAACTTTTGGTCACTTGGAAAAAAAGTGACAGAGGAAGTCATCATCATCATCAACCCACTTTTTCCCATTTTCTACATGGGGATGGGGTGTCATGTCAACTGTCATAATCTCTCTTGATTTAATGTCACTCTCCTATCTTCTTCAGCAATCATACCTGACTGTTGTAGGTCTTCTCTCACACAATCCATCAACCTTTTTGCTGGATGCCCTTATTTCCTCTTCTCTTCCTCCTGTCTGTCTCAAATCTTCCTCACTAGATAGTTTTCTGCTTTTCTGTACATGTGCCCAAATCACCGTAATCTGTTCACTTTAACCTTTTCTGCAATTGGAGCTACTTTGACTTCTGCTCTTATGTCCTCATTTCTTCATCTATCTCACAGCGTGCATCCTACCACCTTTCTCAGGTGCTTCAGCTCCATCACCTCTAGCTTCCACAACTGTTCTGCCTTTATTGCCCAGGTTTCTGTACAATACAGTAGTACTGCTCACACCACTCTTTTTTACACATTACGTTTCAGATTCTTTGGTATTCTTCTGTCATACGCTACACCTGGCACTCTGTGCTGCAACCTGTCTGATTCTACCTTTGACCTCCTCAGTGGAAGTGTGAAAATATAAATAACAAAACCTAGAGAATTTTGAATGGTATAAAACAGAAACATGTACATAGGGAAGAAAAAAGAGATTGTGTATGGTGCAATATTTATGTAAAAGAAAAATTCAAACTCAATCCAAAAATTCTGTTTCAAAGGTATTTGAAGAAAAACCCAGTTTGGCTTTGTTAAGGGCAGATCCTGCCTCTTAAACCTGGTCGATTTCTTTGAAACAGTCACCAAGGCCATTGACGAGGGGAAGGTGGTCCACACAGCCTAACTGGACCTCACAAAAGCCTTTGATACAATACCCCACTCGGGCATTATAGATAAGCTCACAAGCTTAAATATAAACCCCTATGTCACTAAATGGGTTGCAAACTGGCTCAAGGACAGAACCCACATGGTTAGAATTGCTGGAGCCATGTCAGACTCCAAACCAGTTACAAGTGGCGTCCCACAAGGCTCAGTCCTGGGACCTCTCTTGTTCGGTATATATTTTTCTGCGGTACAGGCCAACACGGAAGGACTGTGGCTGACCAAGTTCGCAGATGACTGCAAACTGGGCGCCATAATCAACTCTCCAGCCGACACAAGCATCCTCCAAAAGGCCCTCATATAAACCAGAGCCATGGCCTCAAGCTAAACGCCAAAAAGTGTATAGTCATCCCCTTTGGCAAAAACAAAGTGCCCACAAATTACCACATAGGTGGTAATCCATTAAGTACAGAAGAAGTCATTAGGGACCTGGGGACCCAAGTTGATAGCAATCTCTCATTTGACAACCACATGGCCAAAGTGGTTAGAAAAACATTTTATATAGCCCACCTAATCATGAAGGGATTCACATCTAGATCAGGGGAGGTCATCGTGCCTCTTTACTCATCCCTCATCAGGCCCATAATTGAGTACAATGCCCCTTTTGGGATGTACCTTACCAGACACCTTCAGCAACTGGAAAGACCCCAAAAGTACCTCACCAAGAGGATCAAAGGGCTCAAACAGATGCCATATGCTGCCCGGTTAAAGAAACTCCAGCTCTACTCAGTGGCATACCGCCTGCTCAGAAGCGATCTGTGCCTGACGTATAAAGCCATGTCCAACCCGGAATTAATGGACATGCTGCACCTCAGAAAATCCAAATCCCATCGAGCTACGCGCTCGAGAGACTTGAACCTCAGCACTGAAATAAATAGGACATGCTGGAGGGACAGATTCATAACCCAGAGGCTCCCTTCACTCTGGAATAAAATACCAGTCCAGGTTAGGCAGAGTCCCACATTGACTCTCTTCAAGAAGAATCTTGATGAGTGGATGGGAGATCATAGGTTTACCCTGGCTATCACTTCTGTGTCACTGTTAGACAGAGGCACAGTATACTAACCTCAAAAAAAGGCATAGCAAAATTAATTTAAAATGGGTGGCGAAAGCCAAACACACTCTGGCTAGGCTTATAAATGCCCTAGGGCAGATAGCCTAGTATGAACCTATGAACCTAAAAATAGAGGCAAAGGCATCTGGACATGAAAACTTTCACAATACAAAAAAATAAAATCACAAAGTGGGAGTGCAGAAAACAGGATTAATAACGTGGAAGTTAAACAAGTAGAAACTGAAGTGATGGACTGTCTATGAACTGAAGTGTTTGCTTAGAGACTCCAACACAGACAGTGTCCAACCATAATGGAGCAATGGGTCTCCAGTTTAAGGAGAAGTGGGAGGAGCCAGAGGCACCTGAAGAATTGCCACATGGTGGTGCCCTGGTACCTTTTGTAGGAGACCCATCCAAAAGGTCAGCTGAAGATGTACAGCAAGGGCAGGAGCAATTTTGACACAGGTAATGTGGGCCAGTGTGTCCCCATAAGGAGGAATATCAGATGGACCTGGATGCATCTGAAGAGAATATGTCATAGTACAATGGTCTGAAAAATTCTTTTGAAGATTCACAAAAAATAGAGAGCAGAGAAGATGCTCTCAGTCCAGAAGAAAATGATCTAAAGGAATACTTGCTTGACTAATAGAGGTGTGTGTTTTCTTCAGAACTTTGAGTATATAGGGATAGGCATAAGCATATGTTCGGACATTGGGGGGAGGGTTCAGAGTGTTTAGCCTCAGTACTCCGGATATGTTTACATTTCTCACAGATATTTAAAGTATTGTGAATAAAAGACAGTTTTTTACATCCTGAGATAATCATTATCTAGATTACAAAAGTTAGCAGAACAGTGTTCTCCACAGTAAGATCTTTTCAGTTTAAAAATAAAAATCAGAAAATGTGTACTGTTTGCAAGACTTATACCTTTGTGAAATAACCACTGAGTTGCCCATCTTCTGGGTTGCAGGGGAAACTGATAACCATTGAGTTGCCCAGCTTCTGGTTATTCGCTTAATCCAGTATAGGGTTGGAGGGGAAGCTGAAGCTTACTCTGCCACTCAGTGGGCACAAGGCATAAAGGCTCATTCAGAATGGTTCTGGATTTTTACAGGATGCCTGCTTGCACATGCCACACACGTGCGAGCGCGCACACACACACACACACACACACACACACACACACACACACACACACACACACACACACACACACACACACATCTTTTACTGTCATTCTGCATCCACAGCCATTGAGAATTACAGATGTGGGAGAAAACCAAAGCACAAGCAAAAACACATGTGAACAGTCACACTTAAGATATGTAAACTGCACTGAACGCACCCTTTGTAATAACAAAACTGGTGAACCTAATATTGTGTGAGACAGTAATGCTAACTGCTGTGCACAAGAAAGAAAATGCTGCATCAATAAAAGGTTCAGAAAACAGTTGACAAAACACTAACAATGGCTTATGTGTAGCTGTTCTGCACTTATCCTAAATGCATGATTTGCGACATTTAAAAACCAACAGAGAACACAAGAAAAAATAAGCACATTCTGAAAGGCAAATTCAAAGATAGATTTATTTATTTTATTTTACAGTTGTTTACAGGGAAAGTCCAACTGGGTAGTAGTTGCCCATTTTCAGCAGAGGCCTGGGGAGAAAAGCTCCACATAGTACCTAATATTACAAAAGCATTCAAATACAGAAAGCATGTAACATAGTAACAAAACAAGCTAGTTTCTAATGTTCAGTACAAAGATATTCTACGTAGTCCTTATGAGGAACATTTAAACAATAGTACCAAAAACAGACTAGTTTGTAATGGTCTGAACAAAAATATTCTATGTAGTCTTTTAGAGGAACAGCAATACACAGAAGGTAGAATACAAGTGGATGACGTAACATTATGATACACTTTAAAGCTCAAATATGTTGCTATAAGAGAAATTTATCATGTACAGCACCATTTACAGTTGCCAATAAAAAAGGGATGGGTATTTATTAAATTAGTCAGGGTCTTGACAGTTACATATCCAAGAATTGGGTAGATAGGACTTCAGCTGACATTTGAAGTTAAGTTTGTTATTTTGCATTCTGATTCTGTTAGGAAGGGAATTCCAGATTTTGGCAGCTACACTTGAGTAGAGGGAGTTGCCAGACATATATTTGCTTTTGGATAGTTCTGCTAGCATAATTTTGTCGATCTTAGTTGGTGGTTGCTGTTGTAGAGATTGAGTAGGCCTGCTAGAGCTGGTATTTTATTTGTGTGGTATACTATCTGATGTGCCATGGTAAGTTGGTTAAAATTCAATAGGTTAGGTAGTTCTAGCCAGCCTAATTTTTAAAAGGTTAGACAGTGATGAGATCAATATGAGGATTTGGTAGCAAATTTTGTTATCTTGTTGTAGCAAGTGGTTAATCTGTTTAAGTCACCTTGGTTTAGGTTGGTTAGAACAGGGGATGCATATAGCAATGTGGAAAGTAGGTGAGTTCTGCCTATGATGGCTTTACTGTCAGTGGTCAGGTAGTTTTTTACATTGATAAAGGGTGCTGAGTTTTTTGAGAACTTTAGTTATGGTTTGGGCTATATGTTTATTGAATTTCAGATTTTGGTCAATGATTATTCCTAGAAGTTTGTTTTGTGGCACTGGGGAGATGAGGGTGTTGTCTTTTGAGGATATTTGAAAAGGGGGGTGGAGTCAATAGCCTTTGAGGGGTAGAATAGCATAAGTCTTTTTTGGGGGGGGATTTAGAATTAGCTGTGAGTTTGAGAGCAAGGTTTCTATAGTGGTGAAGGATTACTGTTTTTTTTTCTTGAAGAATTTGGTGACAGGGAGCTGAGCAGATTAGTGTGGCATTGTCAGCGTATTGTACCAAGTTTGCGTGAATTGTGGCTGGATGTAGGTTGTTTGTAAATAAGATGAAAAGCAGAGTTCCAAGTATAGACACCTTTGGCTTGCCTAGGGTAACTGGAAGGTGGGGGGATGGGGAGTCCATCCATTTTATGGCTTGCTGGCAGTTGGAAAGGTAATCTTTAAACCAGAGTAGGCTGGAGGAATCAAGAATGAACTCAGGGAGGACAGTGAGAAGTTTGTGATGAGAAACTGTGTTAAATGCTTTAGATAGGTCTAGAAAGATAGTTGAGACTAGATTACCTAGGTTCCGTTGCTGATTGACAAAATTGGTAAAACTGATGAGGGCATTGGTAGTGCTATGGTGCGGGTGGAATCCATGTTATGTTCTGGCAAGAAGTTTGTTGGATAAGAGGTAGTTTTGTATTTGGGAGTGAATACATTGTTCCAATATTTTAGACAATGGGGAGAGTATGGATATTAGTTGGTAGTTTGATAATTCAGTTGAGGTACCACCTTTATGTAATGGAATTATGTGAGAGATTTTCCAGATATTTACTTTTGCTTAACTCAGTGTAGAAGTGTGCAATATTTCTGCATTGTTCACTGCTCTTCCCATAAAGAAAATAACAGTCAGACATGCCTTTAAGTAGTTTCCCAAGTTCTTGCCCTGGAGGTATGAATCAATCTAAGTGAGCATTCATGGAAAAAACCTGTTAATTAACAAGAGATAAATCAGTTCTAATCTTTCTTGTGACTCACAGATTATGGTAGGATAACCTTTACCTAGCAGCATAAGTAATGCATTCACTGTGAAGCAAATGGAACTTTAGAAAATTTGATATTCAGGTGAAAAGGGAATGTATAAATAGTAGATATCTGAATATTTCATTGTTTTTTTTACTTTTCAACTCTCCCCTGCCCAGACTGCTTTTCTTCTTCTGAGCTGTTAACCACACTTGAAAAAAAAAAAACAGATACATGTTAATCTTTTCAGACAACTGTGATAATGGTATACAACATGTCAGAATAAGTGCATGCACTTTTATTACCACAAATGTAAAGAAAACACACAGAAATAACAACTGGATCCTAGTCAAAATGTCTCCATTAAGAATCTTACATTCTTGTTAGAAATGATAGTTTAACATAATTTATCAATTGATTTCTGTTCTTTACTATCAAACTAAATTAATGAGACTTGAATGCTATCTTTTCAGGGTATCCTGTATATCATTAACTATTTTATCACTTCTATGAGGCAGACATTCCTTGCTACTCAGTTGTACATTGACCCTTTTATCTCAGCAGACTGACTTGAGCAGCATTTTGTTTTTGCTATTGCCATTCTTAGAAATGGACAATATAGTGGAAAATGCTGAGTCACTTTTTTGCTGTGCAGACAGAATGAGATTCTGATTGCCATTAAATATGCCACAAATCTGTCAGAAAGTCAAGTCAAAGTAAACTTTATTGTCATTCAGACTTCACACAACAGTGCAAACTGAACGGAATTTTGATTCTCTGGACTCAATGTGCAAAACATCACAAGAAGCATTACAACAAACATTACTACATCACAGCAAACCATGACAGATATAACACACAAAACATTTTACAAATTTAAAAGTACATTATTGCACAGAATTCCAACAGTTATCAGTAATGCACAAGAAGGATAGTTTCGCATCACTTGGTTTATTGCACCACAAATATGAGTTGAGACTAGCATTTGAGTTATTGTGGAAAAATATGAGTTCTCATCAACATAGAGATCTGCTACACCTGATGGACATCATCATGCATGTTATTTGAGTAGTCTGATGGCCTGTGGAAAGAAGCTTGTACTGAATCTGGTGGTTTTGGACCACATGCTGCAACAGCACTTGCCAGATGATAGGAAGGAAAACTGCCTCAGGGCGGGGTGAGTAAAGTCCCTGACTATTTCAGTAGTTCTGCTAAGACATTGAGACAAGTATAGGTCCTGAATAGATGGAAGAGTGGTCCTAATAATTTTCTCAGACACTTTCACCACCCTTTGGATAGACCTCCATTCATTAGCAGAGTAGTTTCCATACCATACTAAAAGACTGTAAAGAAAGTCTATAAAGACCACCAGGTTGGCTAAATTTTGTGATCCTGGAAAGATAAAAGCTATATGGAGTATATTTTGTAGGCAATTTCAAGTCTACAGCTCTGTTCTGTCTTCCCCAAAAGCAGAATCAAGACCCCTCCCCAACAAAAATGTGAACAAACCAGAGCCAGTCATGTGACTTTTCCAAGTCCTGTAAATGGTTGGTTGATTTTTGTGATCTCACGAAATTTAATTTAGCTGAATCACGTCTATGCCATGTGTTGGTGTGCTGGACACTGGCAGTATTGCTTTAGGGTGTAATAGCATGATAGGCTATCTGTACGTGGAACAGAATGGAGTTTAAGTGTAATGAAATGTGTAAAGTAAGTATTTTAAGTATAATTTTTAATAGTGTAGATTTCCAGTGTTATCAATTTACTGTGAATGAATATAAAAGTAATGTACAAGGGAAAGTGATCTGTACTGAGCGACCTTGCCAAAATGTGAAAGTACAACCAAGTTCCATTTTTATAAATCTTTGAATCTCCATTTAAATGAAATATTATCACTTCTCCTTTCTTTCCTTAGATTCATCTTGGCTTCGTCTTTGCATCTTACAGCCCTCCTATTTTCTCTCCTATCCTAATTTCCATCACAAAACTATTATTTTGAATTTTATTAATAGATGTTAAGAAAATTGTTGCAGATGTTAATATGGTAATATATGCTATGCAATTGAATGGTGACATTTTAATTGATCTATTTAACTTTTTGACTGTTCCTTGTCCAAGGACACCACAGATATATGGGATACCAAAGATCCATAAATCATTAATAGAACCCCCACTGAGACCTATTGTCTCTGGTGGGGGTTAGGTTACAGAACCAGCATCAGTTTATTTGCAAAGAATATTAAATCAATATCTGTGCTTATGTCCGAGTGTAATTAAGGACACTACTGATTTTTTTAATTAGATTGAGAAGTTGGTTTACTAGAAGAATTGGTAAAAAAATTGAGTTCTGACTATATATTTGTGACACTAGATATAACACCACTATTTACAGTAATACCAAATGAATTTGGGGTTGAGGCTGTGCGTGAATTTCTCACTGATGAAGTGGGGATGGCGACAGCTAAGGTGCAAAATATCTCTGCTTTATTAGAAACTGTTTTAACTAAAATGTTTTTATATTTGATAATGAGCCATTTTTACAGTTGTCCGGTGTGGACACCCTATGTGAATATAGTTCTTCATCATTGGGAGAAAAGGCATGTTTGTAATAATGAGAGTGATTTATGTGGGAAAGTTGAGTTAGATTTAAGATTTGTAGATGACTGCTTTTTTGAATGGAACGGTACAGTTGATGAGTTATTTAATTATGTTGTTTATTTAAATAATACCACTGAATTCCTTGAGTTTAAAATGAAGTATTCCTATAGTGAGAGAGTTTTTCTTGATGTACATTTAGAAAAGAAATTGGAGAAAATAGAGACAAGTATACACAAGAAAAATGTGCACGTGAATATATATGTGCATAGGCAAAGTCTACATGCTCCCCATATTTTTCCAGGAATAGTTAAAGCACAGATGTGCAGGGTTAGTAGGCTGAATACAGATGATATGTGATTCAGTGAGCAAATGAATGAGATGATAGGAGAGTTTGTGAATAGTGGCTATAGTTATATGGAGATTTTAAAAATAGCAGAAGATGTGAAACTATGTAGAGGTAATGATATGAAACCAATTTTTAAAAAGGGGAAGTAGCTACAACCAGAGTAACTGATAAGAATGATAAAATTAGATATGTAACTACTTATAGTTTAAAAACAGACCAAATAAAGAAAATTATACAGAAAAGTTGGACTATACTCATGGCTGCACCTGAACTGCATACCATATTGGAAGATAGACCTTTTTTCTCATATAGAAATCTTAAGAGTCTAAAGAGAAGGTTATGTTATAAAGACTTTAAGGAAGTAACAAAAGCAATGTTGGGTAATAAACCTGGTACATATGGGTGTATGTGCTGTAGTTATGAAGATATTGTTAAGTATAATAGTGACAAATTTGTCCACCCAGTGTCCAATAAGCAGTTTAATTTTAGCTGTGTTGCCACCTGTAATAGTTTTAACATGGTCTATCTCACTACCTGTGTAAAGTGCGATTCATTTTACATAGGAAAGACCACAAGGAAACTAAAAGAGCGCATTACAGAACATGTCAGAAATAAGAAGAAATAATGAGAATAATGCGCTGTTTAAGCACATTATGCACAATGGTGTGCATCATAGCTTTAAATTTAGAGTGATAGATAGTGTACAGAAGAGACCTAGAGGTGGTGATCTGAATAACTATCTCGAGAATAAAGAATATGAGTGGATTATCAGGCTCCATGCAGATTCAGAACCTTGTATAAACAATGTAGTTAGCATCAAACTTGTGCTTGTTAGAATACAACAGCAAAATTTGTAACATACACCTTTAAGGATGTTTTAGAAAAATTTTAATTGATGATATAGTGTGATTTGCTGGCTGTGGTCACATGTTACCTTTTGGCTCTTATTTAAATGTATTATAATATGATATGTACTGTTTTAGCATTGAGAAAGGTTGTTTAACCGAACGCTTTGCTGCATTAAAGTCTGCTTTTTCTGACGGTGGAATTGTGTCTTCTATATCTAAGACATCTCTACAATCCCTTCCAACAGAGGGTTTCTTTTAGACAGTAGATGCCCATCATTGTAGATGCTTATCATTGTAGCGCTATATTTTTTATTTGATTATTAAAACCAGCGAATCCCCTGTGCTCCTGTTGTACTACCAATGCTTTCCACTGTTTATTACTCATAACATTCTCAAGTGCTCTCATATTATAAAATAACTATATAAACAATGTATTGTCTGTGGTGCAAAAAATACATACGTAGGTACCAGGCTTACAGTCTAGGGTACCATTGAGAAGTCTAGCCCAACCTCCTAGTTGCTCTCAAACACTACCTGGTTAAGTGATTTGTGTAAGTTCACACAGCAGGCACATTAGAGTTGGGGAAATCAAACACTATACCACATGAACTACACCTCATATCTTTAACCTTCTGCATCAACTGCCACGGTAACAAATTTGCCTTTGATGCTGGAAGACTAGAAGGTTGAGATTCTCCTCTCACTCCATGTGACTGGACTGTTGAAATTGCAGTGCAGCAAAAAGGGGATGTTGTTCTTTTAAGTATGTTGTCCTACAGATAAGATGTTAAACTAAGGCCCCATCTGTTTGTGTTGGTGACAGCTCAGGTGGATGCAAAAGATCCCATGGCACCAATTGGAAAGAATAGAGGTCTTTTATTAACACAACATAAAGCACTATTGACATATTTACAAAATGTACATTTTACAGACACATATAAACATATTTCTATTTTTTTCTATTTATCATTTTGTCTTATAGCATCATAATTATTATTCTTACATAACTGACATCCACTCCTTCTTCTGCAATCATAATTTGATTTTTCTCCATATATCTGCCAAAATCCATTTCTCATTAAACAAAATTTTATTCAGTCTTTCATTCCAAATAATCTATATTGCATAAAACAAATTCTTATCTACCCTTCTCACACAGTCTTTCTTATTATTTGTATACTATCCATATATAATCATATTCATATTTATATTGTTTATGTCATTAATATTCTCAAAATATTGCTTCATGCTACTTTTTCCAGTGTTTTACCACTCTTTTACATTTCAGAAAAAATATGCTCAAATATGTCTTCCCCCACAAAATAAACATTCTTGGGATTCATTAACAACTGTGTAGGCTTAGCGCAAAGCCTACATGATTACAGCACATTAGCGTGATGAGCAGCTGTACTTACTGAACAGGCATGCTGCTCATCATGCTTACAGGTTTCTATACATCGATTCATGCCCAGCAGCAGTGTTGGCAACCATGAAACAGTGCTGGGAGTCACGAGCACACAATGTAAACAAAACTCCTTGGCTGTAGGCAAACATAATTGTGCAAGCACGCCCAGACAGCTTATATGAAGTAAGGGCAAGTGAATTATAAGAATGTAGGTTTAGAGGACGTGAAATTGGGATAATGTACACATAAACTATGTTACTAGTGCAGAGCTCAGTGCAGTGGTGCAGCAGTAGCATTGTTGCCTCACAGCAAGAGGTTCTCCGGTTCAATTCTCATCTGGGGTGCCTTCTATGTGGAGGCTGCATGTCCTCCCTGTGTTCATGTGTGTTTCCTCTGGGTGCTCTGATTTCCTCCCCCATTCAAAAGACATGCATCTGGTGCATTTCTCCCCAGGCCTCTGCTGAAAATTAGCTTTGTTCCAAGTCAGACTTTCCCAGTTAACAAATGTTAAATGGGAAAAATTCACTCAAATGTGATAATGTCACAAAGAAACATTTTCAAGAGAAAGATGTTCGTATTGATGGTAATAATAAATAATCCTGTTTCCAATTGTTTGCCCATGTACATAACTTAAAAACAGACACGCTAACAATAGATGTGAGAGAGAGACACAGTGCAACATTATAAGAAAGGGGAGTAAATGTGATATTAATGTTGAGAATGTGCCTAACTGAGATAACAGTTGTCAAGGACAGTGGATACACAAGGGGCTATTCACATACAGTACATTTATTGAATACATGTATATAGAGGAAATGCATGTGTGATAACTGACTGTGGTGTTGTATCGTTCACTTCACCCTGTATAAGACAAAATATGAACCATACAGTAGCTGTGTCATGCACAACAGAAAGGGATATGCTTTACCATTTGTTATCATTGGACAACAATAGTTAGGGAGGTACTTACGTATTTTCGCAACCACATTTTCTTGGTTGCGAAAGTCGCCTACTTCAAGTGAAATGATGCCATGAAACAGTGCGAGGTGTTGATCAAAGTCCTTAGTGCTAATGGGAAAAGTTTGGATTAGCTTAATCAGGAAAAAACAATCAAAAAGTTGTCTTCCAGATTTGCATGCATTACAACCACATAGGTGAATTGTAAAAGGTGCTATCTTACTGACAAATGGAATCTGTAAGAACCGATTTCTCCAGTTTGTAAAAGGGGTAAAAGATCATGCTTCAAATTATGTCCCTGTATTGTGTTGGTCAGAATTCACAAATGTGATTTAGTAATAGGAAAACTCAGAGAAGAAGGGGTGAATGACTTTACAATGAGAAACTGTTCATGGATTCCATGTTTACCAGCCTTTTTTTGTAAACATGTGTGTCTGCATTACCTTGAATGCACTTGGTCATACTGATACCTCTCCAATGTCCAGATTTCTGCCTCATATTTTTACATTATTCCCTGCAAGTTGCAGTTGTGCAGTTTTTGAGTCATCACTGAATGTTATTGTCAGTATGTCAGTAAATAACGGCATTTGTTTCTTTTCGAACGGAAAGAATAATGGCAGCTTTTGAAGCTGCTTGTGAGGACAGGTAATCGCATCAGTGCTACAGCGTTTAGGATACCAGTGTGTGTAACTGATGATAGACACTAGTTGTGTATGTGTACAGCTTAGTGTGCCCCTGATACTTAACCACTGTAATGTCACAGTAGAAAACACTTGGAAGATCAATTCTGACTCGTACATGCACTTGTTTTACTTGAAGTTTCTGAATTTCACAACTGCAAAAATGTGGTTGCGATAATACTTAAGTACCGTTAGGGATGTATATTACCATGGCACGTCTTTGACAAGTATGTGTTTTTAATAGGTCTAGGTTCAGCCATTGAATTAAATGTGCATCAAACAGCTGAACATTGAACCCTATGCATCAAACATTCATTCAGCAAACATACGTTTCAGTGAAGGAGAAAGTAACTAGTTGGCCAACACTTCTCCTGCTGCCCTTTTCCCCACCATAGTGCAGTCTCAGAGATGGTATATATAGTTAGGGGGTGTGGAGGGGCAAAGCCTTCAATTGGGTGGGTTTGAAATATTGTGGTGGGGCAGACAGGAAAGTGTGGGCAACTAGTTACTGTCACCTTTGTTGAAATGAACGTTCACTGAATGAGCATTCGATGCATAGGGTTTGGTGTTCAGCTCGATGCACGTTTCATTCAACAGGTGAACATAGACTCGTTTTATACACACATGCATCATAAACAGCAATACAATAGCAATCAAAATACACAAGTGATAAATGACAACAAAGATCTGATAATGCAGTAGTTCAGGGTCTCTGTTTGTAAAGTGCATCCAAGACAGGACTATACCAGGCATGCTCACAAAACACTACAGCAACCATTGCTATTACAGCATGCAAACAAACTAAATACGCAAGAAAGGGTCCTAACAAAGGCTCAATCACACTTTATGATGATATGGCATCAGAAGACATGCTATGTAAGCCCTCATGTCCAATAAAGCTGCAGAGTGTGAAGAAAACAATTACAATATTTCATAAATATTTGAAAGAAGACATGCAATATAGTGCATTCTTATTTGAAAATGAATTCCTGTGAACAATCCACGACATACTCAACATTTTCATCTTTCCAGACTTAAACACATGCCAGGACAGAAAACAAAAAGATGCATATCAACCGGTGACACCACAGATATAGGCATATTGTGTGTCTCATGACAAACACACTTGAAGGGCTTACAGCATTTCCCTATTGTAATGGGTATGACGAGTAATGCCTTACAAATGTTGCTCTCTGACTGTACAGTAAATACTTCCTTTGTCTAAGCCACTCCTGCCTGACACAGTTATGTGACAGATGGATTTTTACCAGATTCAAACCCCTGCATTTCATACTACACACTCTACAGAGCTGTATATTGACTGCATCTGCCACACAACATAGCAATGGATCTTGTCACAAATAAATTAAATTAATGTGTGAAGTGATAAAGGACATTTGAGGATAATTTGTACAATATGATTTTGTCACAGTTATGACAAGGAAGTAACTATGTTAACTTACATACAGCTGTGAGCATTACAGTGTCAATGTTTGTCAGCCAAGGAAGCTGTTCCTGTTGTTTTGTCCACAAATATTGTCCCACATGAGAAACACAGTGTATCTGTGTAGATATGATATACAAGTAATTACTGAATGCATGTGATATAGAAGCACTCACACAACAATTTTATTAGAACAACTGTTTCACTGGCAGGATATTGCAAAATGGCTTTATATTTCTTTCTCCAAAGTAAAATTTGAGAATAATAACTTAATGCAGCATTATTTGTACATTCATACAATGTTTCCCTTGGCTGAAATTGAACAGTAAGCTATGAACGTATGGAGTCTGCATATCTTTCCTGCTTTCGTGTGGGTATCCTCTGGGTGCTCCAGTTTCCTCTCACATACATGCACCTGGAGCATTTCTCCCCAGGCCTCCACTGAAAATGGGATCTGTCCCAGTTGGACTTTCCTGGTAAACAAACTTTGAATAAATAAATTAAAAAAAAAAAGTCTACTGACTACCAACATGTTTATGAATCACATGTGCCACAGTGAAAGCCTTAATTAAACTGCAAAACTCTACCTATGTGAAGTCATTACATCACACAATTGTGTTACAATTTGTATGAGATAAAAGGGATGAGAGAGGTTTCTCTCATTGTAACTGTGCACATTACAACACTTGTGAATTTCATTCATGCTTACAATCTATTGTGGGTTTTGAACACTTGCCTATGTGACAACAGAAGCTACAAGATATAGGGAAGAATGAATGCACCATAGTGCCACTGGTGGCATCATGTTATTACTGAAAGGGATATGTCTGCCTGTAATTTCTTTAAAAGACTGGTGCTATATGTGTCTTTCTTACACAGCATTGCTTGCTGATAGGTATACCCAAACACACATGATGTATAATGCAGTTGTCACTGTGACATGAGAATGTCTACCATGCATAATGTGTGAATGTGTGCATAATTATTTGAACACATGCCTTACTAAGGTAATAGCAGACAGAACATAGTTGCATGTCTTCAAGCCACAGGTAGCCCTGGTAGTTCTCTTGGGAAGCCAAATGTCATTCCATGGTATTGTCATTATCCAATAAAGCATTTCTATGAGTAAAATGAGCAGAAATTTTTGGAATAGGAAACCCTAGCTGTGCATGTACACAGCAGATAGCTAGCTGACAACATTGTTATCTGCCTGCACATTCACAGACATACTGACACAAATGAGTCTAAGGAGTAATGGCTGGATTTGAGCAGACTACCTAAGGTCACAAAGTACAGAATACTGCCTGAATCGCATGCACCACACGAGATGCTATTTTATAATTGTGATAGTGCACATTTGAATGGATGATATAACCATTCTTTCATACACTGATATTCTTCAAATAAAAGGAAACAGCTCCAATGCTAAGAAGACTCCCGTCACAAACCATTTACATTGTGTTTGTGTTTTTGTGAAAGCCAGTGTAAAAAATAGTTCTGACAAGTAAAATCAAGCCAGAGCTTCTGTTTTTTTTTTTTTTTTTTTTTTTTTAGCAATAAAGCTTTTTATTTCTATTTGCTAATAGGCATTGTTTTTGATATACTTGCTGTTACTGATAGGATATAAATAAAAATAACATTCAAATGCTTTATTTACCAGTCTGCTTTGTATGCACCATTTAATGTGATGAGCAATTGATAACTGGACATCTATAAACAGCATTGTTGCCTTTCAGCTTTTCCCGGTTAGGGGTCGCCACAGCGGAACTCCGGTCCGCTAATGATTGGCAGTAGATTTTGATGAATGCCGAGGTGCCAGCTTGACGTTCAACCAAGGCACACCCATTTACGCATGTCTTTTGAATGCCCACCCAACCGTGGGGAGGACATGCATATTCCACACAGAAGGCACTCCCTGCACTCCAGCCGAGAATCGAATGAGAGAACCTCTTGCTTTGAGGTAACAACGCTACCGCTGCACCACTTATAAATTAGTAGGAGATAGGCTTAACATTTAAAATGATGTAATTAAAGTGATGCTGAAAATCCCTTGTAATGTACTTGAAAATGCACACACACACACACACACACACACACACACACACACACACACACACACACAAAAAAGAACAAGACAAATATTTTACAGAATAGTTGTACAAACATCAGGCTTTTTTGAAAGCAGCAGTCCCCATAGTTCTGGATATTTGGGAGTAAATATTTCTGCCGTTTGATCATGAATAAATCATACTGTGGACACTGAATCTGATTTTGTCTTGCAACATTGTTCAGTATATTTTTTGTGAATCTTCCCAAGGATGAGTGTGAGCTGTGGCATAACAGTGTAATGTGATGACTGGATGCTATCTCTGTACACTTTTTGCAGTGAGTGAAGCACTTGTTGCAGATTTTAATGTAAGGTAGTAGCCCTGAGAGAGACACAAATGTTGTGACTATAAGGCTATAAGGATGAAAATGCTTTCAAAAAAGTCTAGTATGGGAGGTGACAGTAGTGGGATGAGCGAGGCAGGAGAACACCTAAAAGCTGTGCTTCTAAATAATCATGTCATATACAGTAGCTTGTTCTACTGATGTGGAACCCAGTAGTGCAGAAGTACCAGAAACTATTAAAGGATTAAAGAGATCTGCCGTGTTAGGAATTCCAGTATCCATGTTTTTAGAAGTTTACACTGTGGTGTCCTCATTATCACTAGTTAACAAAGATGGTGAAAAAAAACAGGCAGTTACATTGTAAGCAGCAATATAGAAGTAGCATTTAAGGGCACATAATACTTAGGACTTGAGTACAGTCTGGGATGTGTGACTGAAAGCAGATTTCAGCATCACACACACACACACACACACACACACACACACACACACACACACACACACACACACACACACACACACACACACACACACAACTGTGCTGTACACTTGCACTTTTGATGTCAGAGGAATCAGTTCTAGAGCAGCTGTATACAACATATGAAACATAAGACAGTGCCAACCATTGAAAGGGATGATGTACTTTGTGTGGTCATCATTTATTCTCCAATGAGCATTTGGACATACAAAGGTTGCAGGTAATAGCAGATGTTCTACAATGCAAGACAGAAGTAACAACAGCTAAAAGAAGAGGTATAGGCAGAAAACAATGAGATCAGACTGATCAATATGCATGCAAGTACAGTACTGGTGACAATTATGAGGAGGATGCAAGTGACATTGCTAATGAAGAGAAATGTGTACCAATAAAATAGTAGAAGTTAAAACATGATAGTAGGAGTGCTACAGCCATAGGTGAGTTATGGGCATTTTTAATGGCAGCATGCAGTGAGTTTGTTACTTTCATAACTTAATTTTTACAGAATCACCAACAACAGGCCTGCAGCTTCTCTTCAAGTTATGTATGTTTGATGATTCAATGTCAAGAGATTGGCAAAAAATGACTTCATTTTAATGTTTTGTATTGCCAGTCTGAAAATATGTTCTAGACCTATTCTAATGGAAGAGTTACTAAAAGATTGTAATATCTTTCACTACAAAATCGCTTAAATGATCTGTTTTTTTTTCAGATATTGGAGTGTAATCACAGTGCTATGTGCATAACATACAGTAACTGTTAGTAGAGTTTCCACATAATGGATGCAAACAATAATTGTTTTGGTGTGCTGTACTCAAGACAGTCATGAACTAGTGAACCAAATAAATAAGTAAATAAATAAATAGTCCATTGTAAAAGATGCAAATGCTGAGTTTGTTTATAAATTTCATTTCAAGGCAATGATAACGTGCAGACTGATTTATTTAGATTTTTGTTTTCCTCATGTGATGTTGGAAATTAAAGGACCTGTTAATACTTCATTCTGAATACTGATGAGAATGTGACATATGAAAGACATACTAAATATCAACCCATTTTAACTAAAGGTCATGCAAGCAACATCGCTCATAAGCAAACAAAGGCTCCTTTATGTGAACTTAAGATTGCCTTTTACTTTACATTTCTTGTTGATACGACAAGAGATTCAAAAAGTTAGAATCAGTAATTGGTAAAAGATAGCAGGTAATTCTGAACTATTTGAGGCTTTTGGTGAACAAACCATTGTTATTAATAAAGTGGGGCAGAATTTGAAATTATTTGAAGGAAATATTTGTATAAAGAACAAAATTTTTACACCAAAACATGTGGGCAGTTATCCTTGTGATGTTTGGTGCAGGTTTGACAGATCTGACCTTTAAATTTTTCCACACTTACATGGAACATTTAGTTCCAATAGGCAACTTAATTGTAACTCATGCAGTATAATTTAAATTGCAAGGTGTCTTAACTGTGACAACATCTGTGTAGTAATGACCGCAGTAGTATATTTATGAACACTCATGTGACATTTAAATACATAGTAAAACATTGCCCTTCACACACACAGTATCACCTGTTGTAATTATGTGAACTTAATAATTTTGTAGTGCTTGGATCATGCTGATTAAGCTCCAATATTCAGAAAAAGACAAATCAGTTAAGTGTAAGAGTGGAATGAGACCCAACCTTGACAAATGTTAAACACCCCTTGCTGAAGTTGTTAAGGTCAGGTCTCATGCTAGGCAGTAAATCTGCCAGTACTGACCAACACATAGCAGCATCAGAATAAAAGATTTGGTTCTGCATACTATCTGTCAGTAATGTGTCCTGGCCAGAATAACAAGATGTGTATTCATCTACATTTTCTGATAGACATGAAGTCTCTGAAACTTAAATGCATGTCATTAGTGTCTTCAGGCCTCAGTAATTTGTCCAAAACACATGGAGGTATAGCAGCAGACCAAATATATGAGGCAAAAATGTGGACATTCTGCTAAAATCTAGACAGAGGAGTAGAAGGTGAGTGTAAACGTTACACTGTCTTCCTGGTGGTGCTCGCTAAGTGCTTTAAGGCTTTGAAGCTGGTAAAACTCTTAGCATTTTTTTTTCTTTTTTACTTTAACTAGTAGTACATGGAGCAAATAAAAGCTCTGTGCACTACAAAGATTCTGACTGGTTCTTCGCTTTTGAGCTGAATTTCTTGGCACCCATATCTCAGACATGTAATAAGTCAGATAGGATTGGCTATCAGATCATAATCCTCTGTGTTATTGACTATTGCAAGTTAAACTCCCTAAGGGAAAAATGCATTAGCAGGTATTTTATTTTATTTTATTTTTTGTTGACTAGGTTACTCCTACTAGACCAATAGCCTCTTTTCAAGGAAGCACAGAGGTGGTACTCATACTGACATAATGAGTAGTTGTGATTAGATGCAATTCGTCCTCTTAGGCTCAGTGAACATGTTAGCAAAACAGTGTTCATAAGCTTACGTCATTAAATAAAGTTTTTTCATTATTTTGTCCACATTTTATTTTTATTTTTTTATATTATTCATATACATTTTATGCAGACTTTTCTATAAATTCATATGAACATAATTTTTATTACCATATCCCTTTTCTTTTTTAGCATGTCTTTCATTCTATATCAGGCAGTGTTTTTACAAAGAGTTTTTCACATTATTTTATTGTATAACGCAATATTACTTTTTTTCATTGGCAGACTATGACTATTATGTGATTTCAATATGGAAACACAAGGCAACTGGCCCTTTATTGAAAAGCATGTGATATTTATTTAATATGTAAACAAGTTTTTTTTTCCCTTTGTTCTGACGATGGTTTCTTATTCTCATCTGTTTTGTATATCATGTAATAAAAGAGATTTGTTGCTCCACATCTTGGTGTGTTTTTATTTCACTGAGGTTGTCATGCTAGAGCAAGTGTAATACAAGCTCAAGTGACCAATACAAGCAATGACACACACACACACACACACACACACACACACACACACACACACACACACACACACACACACACAAGTGACCTTGTGAACTGATGCACATACTGTCTGTAGTGTGTTTAAAAATTGAACCTAGCCTAGAGCAAAGCATTTTCAGCAAGTTTATTTGCATCAGAGATGTTCAACATTAGTTTGTGAAATGCATTTTTCATTGCCACCACAGAAACCTACAGTGGATAATGTTGCAGCTTTGTATTTCTTGCACATGCAGCATGTGTATATGTGAACTGACTGGGCTTCATTACAGAAGCTGAAGTCTAAGAATAAAAATGTAACTGGATAGCAATTCCAGTGTCAGTGTGTTTATTAATGTTGTAGTATAAATGTATACTGAGGGCACATATTCGGCAAAATTTGAAGGTCAGTTCCTGTCCGCAAGAGATATTTACATTTAGAATGTGCCAGAAATTAATACTAAAGATTACACGGACATTGTGGGGCAACATGAAAAAAAAAAAAAAAATATATATATATATATATATATATATATGTGTGCGTGTGTGTGTGTGTGTGTGTGTGTGTGTGTGTGTGTGTGTGAAAATGGTAGATTAGATGGTTGTCTGAGTAAAATGTTAAAAATGTGTTGTGTAATTGTTCATATCTGAAACATTCATGATATAAAATAACATCTGTAGAGAGACTTTAGGGTGTAAGCATTTGACTTCAAATACTTCACATCCCAATTGCTGAAGCAATGATGAAAATTAATCTAAAAAAGTAACAATACCAAACACTCCTTGGCATTCAGAAAGAGTTTTGGCCTTGTGGTATAGGATTTTATAAGAACAGTGGTGATATACTGTCTGGGGACATTTCAATGACATAGTAAGCATGGTTACAGAATGCTGAGAACACCTGCAAATGGTTGTATAATAACATGGGAATAAGCAACAATATTAAAATGAGAGCAATGATGGAGCCAACTGAAGTAAACAATATGGGATAGGGATTCAGAAATCGCATATATTCCATGCAGACAGATGATATCTCTAGGGTTGCTACAGAAGACAGGAGACAGACTGAGAAAACGTGTGAGGTAGTTACTGCACTAGTAAATATGTTTGTGCAAGAGGCAGCCATCACTGCTATTAGCCACAGTATTGTGAGTTGTCCTCAGCAGCACCAAGTCACTGATTTGCACATAATGTATCATGCCCTCCATGGGACACTAATTATGGCCTATACCATATGTATAGAACCACCATGCAGGAGCTGGCCAAGATGTGTCACCTTCATATGCAGGCCTGGGCGATATACAAGTACCTATCCCTGTGACTCCAAGGTCTGACTGGCCTTGAAAATACGAGCTGCAGGGACCTTTCCTTGACCACCTGGGTAAATGGTGGGTGTGCCTCACCAGTTTTTTTGATGCCACTATACAGCACATGGAGGAGCATATGGGTTTCTACAGAGGAAAGAGGCAACACTATGTAGGCCTTTTATTGCATTACCCATTTCCCTGACAAAGGCTCTTAGATGTTAATGAGCTGTTTTGCTTTGATTCCTACCTGTTCCATTTGTCTGTGTAACTGAGCAAATCATTTAACCATACAGTGATTCCTGATCACGCCTCAAAAGGAGCATGTACCCAGTGGATTTACCTGGTTAACAAATAGATAAAACAAAAATTAATAAAAAAAGACCTAAAACAGGAGTTTGAGAAGTAATTTTCCTTATGGACATTTTATTAGTGATGTTGGATATACCCTGAAACCATATCTCATGACACCAACTAGAAATCCTCAGACCATAAGATCATAGGAGGTTACTAGATTAATGACCCTAGAGTATTTTCAAGCCTAGCCATTCATGTCCCCAATTTTCCCAATTATCAATGGCTTTGGGATATGACTGCACCTTAGGGCATCTACAAACTGACCCTGTCTATAAGAGCCACAAGTGACAAAACAGGGAAGAATTTGCAATTTCCCATCCAATGGTCCAAAATGCATTTGATTAAGCTTTGGGAAGAGCTCTGTTTCACAAGAGTAAGGAGTCTGTTCCAGAGAGACTCATGTCTGTCCCTCCAACATGTTTTGTTTATGTCACAGATGACGTTGTGCTATTTGTTTTGCATCAGGGCTGGATTGGAGAATGCCTTGTAGGTTAGGCATAGATCGCTCCTCAGTAGTCTGTAGGAGACTGAGTACAGGGACAGGGCTTTGAGGCGGTCTGCATAGGGCATCTTATTTACACCCTGTATTTATTTAGAGAGGCACCTCTGTGGCTGCTCCAGCTGTGCAAATGCCTGGTCAGGTACACGCAGAAAGGTGCATTGTACATGACTGTTGGTCTAATGAGGGCTGAGTATAGTGGGACTATGATCTCCTTAGATCTGGATGCCATGTCCTTACTTATAAGTTGCATCACGTAGAAGGATTTTCTCACTACCATGGCCACATGGTGATCAAAGTTCAGGTTACTGTCAACCTAAGTTCCTAAGTCTCTTACCACTGGGTCTACTCTTAGGGAAGTGTTATCTATGATGTAATTTTCAGGGTTGGCTGTCTTCTCAAAGGGTGTATTTGTATTTTTTTTTGCATTGAGTTTTAGGCCATGGTTCTTTGTTTGTGTCAGACCATCCTGAAGGATCTTTACATTTGTGGGGATTCAGT
Organism: Protopterus annectens; assembly: GCF_019279795.1. Lineage (NCBI taxonomy): Eukaryota > Metazoa > Chordata > Ceratodontiformes > Protopteridae > Protopterus > Protopterus annectens. The sequence goes on from NC_056733.1 coordinate 1,307,921,321, forward strand.
GATTGCACCCAGCTTGCAGTTGCCACCAAATCTGGACAGCCAAATGCCCTCTACATTTGCTTTGACGTCAGAGATGTATATTCCAAACAGGAGAGTTCCCAGCACCAAGCCCTGTGAGATACCACTAATAACAGGTCTCTTGATGGAAGTAGATTCCCCCACCCTAACTTCATGTGTCCTGTCTGCGAGCCATTTAGCTATCCATCAGGTGAAATAGGGATTTATGCCTAAATCTGTGAGTTTGTCTATAATACCCAAGTAAGATATTGTAACAAATGCCTTTACCAGGTCAAGGTAGGCAGCATGCACCATTTTGCCCTCATCCATGGCTCTAGTGACCCTCTCGAAGAAGTCCACCAAGTTTAGTAGGCACAACCTGCTTTTGATGAAACCAAACTGGGATGGGTACCATGTCTGAAGATTTCCTATATCTTTGTTTATCAGGTCCGCAATAATTTTTTCCAAGGCTTTGCATAGAAGACTAGTCACACTTATGGGTCTGTAGCTCCCTGTATCTGTTGATCAATCTTTGTTTAGAGAGATGACCGTTGCTATCCTCTATTGCTTATGGATGAAGCCTGTTAGGAGACTGTGTTTGAACTGAGTTTCTAGTGGGCCTGAGATGTCATCTTTTAAGTTATTTATTAGGCATCCTGGGATGCTATCAAGACCCACTGATGCAGTGTTTTTAGCTCTGGAGATTGCAGTGAAGGTCTATTCTTTAGTGATAGTTTGGGAAGAAATGGTAGAGGGTATTTCCTTGAGTGAACTGGGGGTGATAAGAGGGTGAAATTGAAGAGAAATTAATTGGCCAACAAAATTGCTATATTCCCTGGTTCAGTATTGGAAGTTCCATTTACTATTAGTTCAAGTACACTGTTGGGTGGTACCCTTAAGGTTGTGTACATAACTTTAAAATGCCTTATTGTTATCCTTAGCCTGGGAGGCTATTTTTGCTACAAAGTCGGCTTTGGTGCACTTGATTAGTCCCTTGAGATGTTTGTTGAGACCGATGAGGGAATTATTTTTTGTTGTTTTTGGCATAGTCCTTCCTATTTTTAGACATTTTTTTTCCCTTTGCTGTAAAATACATTTATAGTGGGAGTCCACCAAAGGCGCTTGTTTTTGGAGTTTGCCCTAAGTTTATTTCAATTTGGTAATGTTGTGCAGTTATTTGCAGGCTTGTACAGGGTTTCCATAAACATTTTAGCATAAACCACCATGTTCACTCAGTTTGGCAGGGCTTGGGATTTAGATATGTCATTGCTTTATAGGAGAAATCTAAAATAAATCCTTAGTCAAGGTGTTCCAAAGTAAAAAAAAAAAAAAAACATAGAATATGCAGAAAGAACCAAAAACATGATGTCCACACTATAATAATTTATTAAAACACAATTAATAGCAGCAATAAAGGTAGCAAATGCAAAAGTTCTTTCTCAATGCTTCAACAATAATGGTTGCATCAAAGACATTTATATATAGAAGCAATTAACAACTAATTTAAAATGTTAATTAGCTAGCCTATGGGAAATTCATAATAGAGTTAAGTTTTATCGGTGTCTAGAGTGTGGAGATAGCCTTGGAAAAGTTCTTGACGTTTTGGAGTTTGCTGTGAGTTCAGCCTTTATATTTATTTCAAGGGTGACCACTTTGTGATCTGATCTGACAAATGAGAACATTACAAAAGGGGACTGCAACTTTCCTTCATATTTGTGAGAACCAGATGCAAGATATTTGCATGCCCAGTAAATGTGCAGACTAGCTGTTCCAAGGTGTTTACACTGGCAGAATCCAGGAATCTTTGAGCCTGCATGTTAGTGGTTGTATATGTATCGCAGTTTATGATGGGATAGTTGAAATCACCTTTGAATATGTTGTTGAGCTGAACTGTGGGTGACTTCATTGCATTCAGATATGTGGTATGGTTGCCTTGGGCCATAGATGGGGGCCTATAGAGAGCAAAGATATGGTATTTGACTTTACTTAAAGTTAGTTGGACATGGAGCATCTCAAGCATGTCATATCGTTTGACCAATTTTGAGGTGTGCTTACTTTTTATGTAGATTGGTACACCTCCACTCTTATCCCTTCTTGTGTGGTAGATGGTATAAATGTACAAAAGGCATTATAGCTTTGTGTTGCTGAGGTGCCTTTTGCAGTTTTAAACCATGTCTCAGTAACTGCACAGATGTCAGCATTCTCCAGGGTGAGGAGCACTTCCAGAGAGTGGAGATTTTTTTTGACCATGGCAGAGACTGGCTGCACCACCCCTTTGTCTCAGATCCTGGTCATTGTCGAACATGTGTTTGGCTTCTTTCCACTGGCTGAATATTGCTGGAGGTGGACAACCACATGACACCGCGATATGTAGTAAAATCTTTTTTTTAGGGTAACCATAATGCTGCAGTCTGGAATGAGACAGTAGATAAGACTTTCTATTTTGCCTGAGATGGCTTACACCTCTCATACCAGGGCTTCTGCATACTGGCTAAACTTTTTTTCCCTATAATGCCTTTTTTTAGGCCAAATACCCCAACTGGACATTTTTACACAACAGATTCAAACTTAAATTTGGACAACATCATGGTAGCACTAATCAATGATAAACATAAAGATGTTAGAACCTCAGCCATATCTGCAACTGGAACACATTCATGTTTGTGTAGTTACTGCAAAATGAATTCAGTGCAATGACAACACTCCCTCTATATTATGGTTTAGCACCTGTCATGCCTTCAAACTCTGTGGTAACTGGGGGAGTATCTGACTAGAAATACCATTACCTCACATTAAATTACCCATGACCCTAACTTGGAGGTCCTAGTGAGGCAAATTACCCTTAACAAATCCAACTATTTCATTATTGCTAATTACAGATCCCCAACAATGACCCAAAAGACCACAGAAATTACCTTAACACCAATGAGGCATTAAATATCAAACCAAATACTTTCTTGCTAAGGGGCTTCAATTACCCAAGCATTGACTGGCACACTTACACCTCTAAAAATAGTTATATTCTGCATTTATGAGAATTTCTTAATATCAATGCACTGGAGCATTATGCAAAACTACCCGCTACAGGCACTAACCTCTTTGACCTGGTTCTTACCTATCTAACCTTCCCCTGTACCCCACCCCACATCTCCTTATCCCTGGTTAAATCTGATCAGCAATCAGTCATCTTCTCTGTTAGGTCTAGTTCTACATTCAGAAGGCGTATTAGCAACTTTCAGAACCCATCAACAAATAAGAACATCTTTAGGGACTTCTCCAGGGCAAACTTACTTCAGCTTAGAGAAGACATATGCAAAATTCTCAATAATCTCTTGTAGTACATTCAACTAAGTGGGATGCTGTATTCACCTCTGACATTTAGCAGCACCCAAACAATTGCACAGGTAACTCAGTACCCATCTACCCTAAATAAAATGGTAAATCCTGAAGTAAATCACTTTCTGGTGGAACTCCCTTAGAAATAAATTTCATAACAAAAGAAAGGTAATAATGAAAAGTTGCAGGAAACCCCCTACCCCTTCCTCAGGACCACAGTGAAACACACCAGCCAAGAACTTAAGAACACTCTTAGAAAATGTAAAGCAGAGTTCAAAGGTAAGTTTGTCACAGATACCAAAGGGAATTCATACCTTTCTCCAACTATGTCAGAAAATTAAGGAATACTGTCCGACAACACAGTAACCTCATCCATAATATTATCACACACTGATCCCAAGAATATAGCCAATATATTAGCAGACAAATTTAGTGTTGGTTTATCCCACCTACCCACATTGTTGCCTTTATTATCCCTGAAAATTTAGATTCCCCTGAAATCACATTGGGAAAAGGTCTTAGAATCCCTGTTAAAGGCTAAAAATAAAACTTCCATGGACCAAACAAGATACCAGAATGCATACTTAGTGCCATGTATGCTCTAGCTGAGCCTCATTTTAAATTGTTCAACCTCAGCCTAATTACAAGGTTTATGCCTGATGCCTGGGGAAGAGCCACTATGACTCTCCTATACAAGGGTGGCTCCTCTACAGACCCACCCTGATAATAATAGGTCCATCAGCCTAAGCAGTGTTATATGCAAAGCCATCGAATATGTCATAGCATAATTTATTTATGCAGATAGAGGCAACCTAACTCAACTAGGCTCCACAAAATTTGTTTTTTGAAAGGGGAAGGTCCTGTCGCCTGAACCTAGTAAGCATCTTTGAAAAAGTTAAAGAAGCTGTGGATACTCATCACTCTGTGCACTCTGCTTATCTTGACCTAACCAAGCCTTTTGATGCTATTCTCATTGCAGAAATGACTGAAAAATTAGACAAACGTATTGTAAATCCCATGTTGTCCACTGAATTGCAAACTGGATGTCCAATAGACACAGGTTGTGAATGTTGCTGGTACACCCTCTGAATATAAAAGTGTAATGAGCGCTGTACCACAGAGATCCATGCTAGGCACTCTCCTTTTTTGCATTTATTTTGCATACATACAAGCAAATATCCTGAAATAGTCATTAATCAAGTTTGCTGATGAATGCAAGCTGGCTTATCTGTTCATTCACTGATACTAAGAATACCTAGCAAGGTTTGGAATGTGCACATATCTGGTGTACTGAAAAATGGTCTATAGTTAAATGCAGAAAATATGCAGCATAGTAGCATTCAGCAAAATGTTGCATCCTCCTCATATGATATAAATGGTACTCCTCTTCAGACAGATAAGGTCATAACAGATATGGGTACTTATGGTTCATAGGTTCATAGGTGTGTACTAGGCTAATGGCTCTGGGGCCTTTACAAGCCTAGCCATAGGATTGCCCTGGCATAGTGCCACCCGACCTTAGTTCCCAGTGCCTCTGTCAGGTAGAGCCACTGGAGTTTTTCCCAGGGTAAATTTTCTGTTTCCCATCCACTCATCAAGATTTCTCTTGAGGAAGGTCAGTAAGGGGCTCTGCTTGACATGTATGGGAAGTCTATTCCATAGCATGGGCAGTCTTTGGGTTATGAACCTGCCCCTCTAGCATGTTCTGTAAATTGTGGTAATGAAGTTGAGGTCTCTGGAGTGTGTGGTGTGGAGGGATTGGGATTTCTTTAGGTGTAGCATTTCTAACAGATCTGGGTCAAACATGGCTTTGTAAGTCAAGCAGAGATCACCTCTAAATGGGCAATATGAGACAGATGGAGGTTTTTGAGTCTGTCCATATAGGACAAATGTTTAAGGCCTAGGATCCTCTTTGTGAGGTACTTGTGTGGCCTTTCTAGTTGTTGCAGGTGTCTAGTGAGGTATATGCCAAATGGGACATTGTACTCAATGATTGGCCTAATGATGGAAGAGTAGAGGGAGACAATGACCTCTTTCTTCCTGGATGCAAAACCCTTAGTAATGAGATGTGCCACATAGAAGGAATTTCTGTCCACAGTGGCAATGTGGTGATCAAAAGAGAGGTTGCTGTCAACCTGTGTTCCCAGATCTCTTTTAACACCTTCTGTGTTCAGTGGACTACCATCAATGTGATAATTCATGGGAACCATTTTTTTTCCCAAAAGGGATGGCAACACATTTTTTGCATTGAGCTTAAGGCCATGGTTCTGACACCAGTTGTTGGTCTCAGTGAGGTCATTCTGTAGGATGTCAACATCACTTGGGGAGTTAATAATAGCTCCCATCTTGCAATCGCCTGTGAACCTTGTCAGCCAGAGTCCCTTCATGTTGGCCTGGACTACAGAGAAGTGGATACCAAACAGGAAAGGAGCCAGGACCAAACTCTGTGGGACTCCACTCGTGACTAGTCGGCAGTCTGACTTGGAGCCAGCTACTTTCACACTGTCAGTTCTATCTGTGAGCCAGTTTGCAACCCACCTAGTGATATAGGGGTTGGTGCCTAGCTTAGTGAGTTTTTCTATGATTCCTGAGTGGGGAATGGTATCAAAAGCCTTGGCCAGATCAAGGTAGGCTGTATGAACCACCTTGCCTTAATTCACAGCTCTGGTGATTGATTCAAAGAAGTCAACCAAGTTGAGCAGGCATGATCTACCCTTCACAAAACCAAACTGTGTGGGATCCAGAGTTTAGAGATTCCCTATATCCTTGTTTATTAGGTCTATGATGATGCGTTCCATAGCT